>NC_044928.1:11590202-11607812 GCF_003576645.1 Ipomoea triloba
AAGTTTGGAGAAGAAGAATATCATGGAGATAAAATATTAAGGAGGTGCCAGAAGTGGATGCCACATCAGAATTCCACAACAAACGGATAGAAGGTGCACTAATCCAAAGTCAGTCTTATTCCCTAAAACGAGGATCAATGGGAATTTAAAAAGAGTAACTTTTACCAAAAGTAGCAAGTGGAGCATGGACTCAAGAAAGTGGATTATGGAATATCCACTACCAAACAAAAGGTTCAAGTTACAAGACCACTACTCCATGAAAAATGCTGAAAGGATGCAAGTCCCATACACAGCATGGGAGACAAATTTCAAACGGAATAATTTTCCCTCCCAACGGAATTATTCCTTAACTCTCATATAAAAAGGACGTGAAGACACAAGATCAAAAAAAGGGAAAAAGTTTCGGAAGAAGTTGGTTCGATTCGAAAATCTTAAGAGGTGTCTGCTTAGAACATTCAAAAGTGCAAGTGCTCAACTTGGAATATCATCCTGATATTCATAACAGCGAGAAAAACACATCTTAGTGTTTGAGAGAGTTACAAAGCTTAAACTGCTATACATCTAGACGGTGACCGAAGCTGCCCTACATCGACGTTGATACAACGATAGCTTCTGGTCAGATTGGAGCTTGTTACACTCAACTGTGACAACCAAAGATCCTTGCTTTGGATTAAGCAAGAAGAGGCGGAGTAACCTGGCAGCTGTCTAGTGAAGATCCTGAGGCTTGAGGCGGGCNCCCCCCCCCCTCTAGACTTGTACCCCATCCCCTTGGGACCAACAATGTACACAAATTTCTCCTTCCAATTCTTAATCAAGGACGGCAGGGAGGTCACAAAAGAATACCCAAACATTGGTTGAAGGTAGAGGAAGGGCCCGCTTTGGTTCACATGAAATACGTGCAATAAGAGGGATAGGGAAGGAGCTACCTTAATCTCCCGGCACCGGGTGATGAAGCAGGTGATGAATCTATGCCCATTGGGAGTTAGCTAACAAGGTGCAATGTTGTGGCTCGCGAGAAACGCTACCGTCAGAGGGTGGGGTGGAAATTGTAAACCCCCCTGGATCGCATGATAGTGGACTGCCATAACCCGGCTGTCAGGAGGTTCAACCATATTCTGATTGTCGCGAGGGACCATCATCTGCACCCCTTCCCCCAGCCACTCATCTAAGGAATTCAACTCCGGCTGCGTGAGTTTTGACCGAACGCCGCGAGGGACCGTGGGATCTAAGCTGAGGCTTTGAGTGGAAAACGGAAGAGGAGCATGGGACAAGGATGGAGGCCTGGTGGGGCGTGAGAGGGTGTCCATAATCGTGGGCATGGTTTGCATAGGGGTGAAGGGTGAGCGGGTGATCCCAAAGGATCCCAAACCGGTGTTGGGAGGCGAGATAATCATAGGCTCGTTGGATGTCAGGGGGCGGGGTATGTCCTGTGGCGGTGAGGCGAGAAGAGACCGCGGGGAGACGGCGGCCGGCGGTGGGGCGGCTCGGGCAGGTGACTGTCCAGAGGTGTTGTTCGGCTACATTGCGCGGTGACGGGGCATTGTGGATGTGCGGTTGCGGCCCGATGTGGCCGTGCGGTTGCGGCTGGACGACGCGGGCGTGGGGCGGGGTGTGGCCGTGCGGTTGCGGCGGGGCGCGGGCGCTGCGCAACGCGGTGTGGCGACGCGGGCGTGCGGAGAAGGACGGCGGTGTGGCGGTGGATTGCGACGCTGGACCGGCTGGGGGTGGTATGACTGTTTGCGGCGTGAGGCGGCAGTTGCGGCAGTGGGGAATAGTAGGTGAGGGTTTGGGGAATGTATGGGAGATTTAGGGTTCAAGATGTGGTATACTGAATGGATAGGATTAGCTTTAAATAAGGGAGGCGGTTCCTGAAATCTGTGCATTCCTTGAATAGTCCGATTCTGATTCAAAGACTTATTCTTACTTCATTTAGGAATAAATTACCTAAAGGAAGTGGGGGACTCGTGATGGGGATATTGGGTGTGGGCCTGAGCAAGCTAGGCTTGGGTCGGTGGGCCAGGCAGCCAGGGGAGGTCCAGGAAGCCCACACGCCTCCACCGGCCATGGGTGCCGCCGGCGGGGCCTCGGAGGCGCCAGTGGGCGCGCTGGCAGCACCCGGCCACGGCGCAGCCTGGCGCCCCCTTCGCGTGGCGCTGTGCGGGGGCCCGGCGGGTGTGGCGTGCGGTGCAGTGTACATGGACCACGTGGTGCGAGGGACGGGGGTGAGATCTCGGAGCGTACGCGTGGACGATTAGGAGGGGGTGGCTCAGTATAAATGGGGGGCTCGGTTGTCCATGATGGGCACATCTGAACACGGAAAGTACTACGATCTAGTGGTACCGGCTTCTTACTTTCAACCCCCTGTCGCGGGTTCGATTGTTGTAGTTACTTTTGTAATCGCTTGGGTTCTAGTCTGTTAGACCCGGCATCCCATATCCGGTTTATGGTGGACCCAATCCGTTAAAACTATCAATTCCTATGACTTGTAATAACTGATATATTTTCTATTTTTGTGCTTCCTAAATAACTCTTGTCTAGATATTTGTTGTTTTTGTCCATTTTTTATTAACAATTGCAGGACATGATTCATAGTAAATCCCCGCAGTTCGCATGTGAACATCACTAGGGGAGTTTTCATTACTATTTTCTTTTTATTTCAGCTCTTTCATTATTTTTCAATTTTAATCCTTTGTGAGCTGTTTAATCTGCATATTGTCCCTTATCCATATTTTTTTTCCCATTTTTGCATCTCCCTTATTCTATTTGCATTGAGGACAATGCAACACTTTAAGTGTGGGGGAAGGATAATTATGTAAGGGTTGCAAATTTGTGTTCAACAAATTTTTGTTTAATTATTTTTTCTTTGGCGATTTTTTGTATATATTCATGCACAAGCTTAGCATTTCTAGAATTTTACTTTATCTTTTGTATATCCATGAGATTAAGTTTGTATATAATTCCCCTTTTTCATTAAAAACTCTAGGAAGTTGGCACTAAACCCATTTGAGAGCCTAGAACCGCACTTTAGCACACACTACATATGAGATTTTGGAATGATTAAGGAAATTAGTTATACCTTCACTTCATCCATATTTCCATTACATTCACCCATTATTTATCCTTTAGGCGTAACCAAGTTGAGCCTAGCCTTGATTCTTTCACATATGATCTTTAACTAGCTCACTAGCTCTACTTGATCCAAAATGGCCCTGACATTTGCAAACTCATGCATATGCAAGTTTCTTTGGTTTGTGGTTTGGTTGGCTGATGGTCCAAAAAGGTGAACCAAGGATAGTCTATGAGGGATAGAAAGGAGTTAGGTGAATAAATTCTTGGACTAAAAAATCCTTGAAATCCCCTTTTGTTCTTGAGTTCAACTTCGTAGGAGCAGAGTTCTGAATTACTTCCAAATCATTAACTCTATCTTTTGATGGGTAATCTAATTCTCTATGGCATTACTCTAGAAGTTGCAAAAATTGAGAAAGAAAAAACCTTTCAAATGTGTGAATAGAGAGGCTTATAACATTCCTTGCTTCATTAATAAGGATCGTGGAATCGTGGTATGAATGGTTGATAAGGACTTGTACTATGCCTGTGTTTTCTTAGGACTTTGGATCTCATTTTGACCATTTGTCTCATGCCTTTTTCTTTCAAGTCATTCTAGCCTTTATTTCATATCTAGGACTGTGTGGTGAGAGCCCAAAGTGTAAAAAAATAAATAAATAAATAAATAAAAATTGGAGTTCATGAGTTTTATCTTCTGAGAATGTGACATCCTCATAGAGTTCTTAACTAAAAAGAGTTTTTCTATACCTACTTAACATGTGGATATACTTAAGGTATCTTAAAATTTTGTAAATTATTTGCTTGAACATTTGTGTATACAATTTGTTGCCTTAGTGAAAATTTTAACTGATCATTTGTTGATTTCGTTTTTGTTGTTGCCCTTAGCATAGTTTCTTGAGGACAAGCAACAGTTTAAGTGTGGGGGAGTTGATGACTCTTATTTTATATCATATTTCACCCCATTTTTATGTTTATTTCAAGGTGTTTAATTAATTGGGTTTTAGAACTAAAAGTCATATTTTATGCTCAGAGTTACCCAAATGCACTTTGGAGGAAGGAAAATGGAAAAGAAAGCAACATTTGATCAATTTTGAGTAAAAACACATGAAAAAAGAGCACATAGAAGCAAACTTGAAAAAAAGACGCGCAAAAAAGAGTGAAACCAAAGTTTGTAGGTACCCGTGCACTGAAACCTTTTCCCTTTTTTGCATAGAGATATTTAGGTTATTGTTACTTTGAATATTTTGTATTTTGTAATACACTTTCCCAACCTACTGAAGCACAAAGAGTCAACACCCCCACTGGGGATCGAACCTGACCTCTCACTTAGGAGGGTCACAGCTATGCCACTTGACCACAAGGCCTTTGGCACGTGTAGATTAGGAGTTGGATAATGGTGTTTATTATATTGTTTTTGATACCTATTTAATACTTATTTCATACCAAGGTTTGAAACCTAACTTAGGGTTCTTGTGTAGTGAGATTTTTGTGTGTCAGTGTTGATGTGTTTGTGCGCTACCTTATCAATACTTGTCTACTATGGGATTTTGGCAACCGGATGAGCAAGAAGTCCACGGGTTATCATACCCCTAGACTTGTCTCTCAACCATCAATGTCCCTTAAACCACATTTCTTGACCTTCAGGTTCACTTATGAGAGTAGGAAACATTGAAGGTCCAGACTACTCGTGCTTATTGAGGGGGATTGGTAGCATCACGAGAGCGGGACAACCCCTATGTTCTGATTCGGCCTGATTGGATCACGAGAGTGGCATGTTAGTATAGCGAATTGGTGTTGGTTGTCTTGAACCCGATAGTAAAGTTTCTTAACCCTCAATCCTTTGTTCTATGGCATCAGACCAATAAATGCCCATTCCAACCCCTACCTTTTTATTTAGTGTTTTTATCTCGTTGTTTTTCATATCTATGATCATTATGTTATCATCTTATTATCTATTGCTTAGCTTCCATAAAATATTTCACGCTTATGCCCAGATCCTTCTTTGGCTAACCCAACCCCCAATCCTTGAGGACAATCTAAAACAAATTTATTATTGTTTGTTCGGTAATCCGCTATACTGCATTCTTGATAAAGGATACTGCCATCACACTTCTATAGATTCTATATTATGCTTTGTTGATTGAGTCAGTATATGTCATTAGTTACAAATTTTCATTTTATATCTATAAAATTTAAAAGTTAAATGCTAATTATTACATCATTAGTGATAAAATTGTTAAAGTTAATGTTTGCATATAAAAAAAATTAAGGTGTTCAATGTGAGAGTGAGAACACTTGCATTGCATTAAACATAAACAAGCTTTAAATAAGCTTCACAGAGCAAGGAAATAGGAAGCAGAAAAAACTAGACCACAAGATAAAAACAAATACAATAAAATTAGTATATTAGGCCTGCACTAAATCTTAACATTCAATACTTATATCCTCGTTGAATTATCTAAAAGTGGCATTGAAATAATGGGTCATAATATGGAAAAAGAAGGAATTGATAACAAATGAAACTTATTGGTGATACTTCCTGTGTTTCATTTAATAAGACATAGTTATATTTGAAATGACTTTAAAAAAAAAAAAAAAAGACTTAGTAATATTTGAGATACATTTAAAAAAATTCAATTAATATATGATATTCTTTATAAATATACCATTTTAAAAAGAAGTGAATTAGGACACACCTAAAAAAAATTAAAAAGAATAAAAGGGTAAATAAGGAATAGTAAAGTCTTGTTGATATTTAAATTAAGAGAGTAGGATAATTTATGTTAAAATATTATTCGGTAATTGAATTTAGAATTATTATCGGAATGAAAAATAAATAAATAAAAAATCGATATATATAGTATAGTTACAACTATATAAGCATATATAGGTAGATATGGTGGTTTGCCCGAGTGGTTAAGGGGGAAGACTTAAGATCTTCTGCACATAAGTGCGCGTGGGTTCGAACCCCACAGCCACCAATTTTGAACCTGTGCTCAATTTACCCCTAGTCCCCTACACTTGCTCAATGGGTTCCCTTCTATAAAATAGTCTCCTTATTATCAATTATCATGAAAACTGTAACGTGATAATTTAGGCACAAAAAGTTGGCATTTATTGCAATATTGAAGGGGAACATTTAATATTTTTTTTCTTGATTATACATGGTCACATGGAGATTTTTTTAACAAAGAAATAGTGTTAGCTATAATATTTTATAGTCTACTAGTATTTGCACTAATGCATTGCGCGGAATGGACTTGTTATAATATTTTAAAAATATTTAGATCAATATATAATTATAAAAATTATAATAACGAATATTATATAATACAATTATATTTTCTGATGTTATCCTTGCTTAAATTTGAGCAAATAATTGTTCAATTACTCATGCATCGCACTTGTAAAATTTTTTATTATATATTTATATAATAAAATTAAAGATGAAATTATAAACAATTCAAATATTTGAAAGTATACATTTATTTGAGTATAAGATTAGTGTAAAAGTATCACTCAATTAACTGAATAAAATATAACTCGTTTGTCTGAAATAATCTTAAAAATTTTTGATATCTAATATGATTTATGTAACTATATTATTACTAAATAAATATGGGAAAAAAGGAGAAATAATCTAATCTATATATATATATAAACAAAATCCTCCAAAACGAAATCTTATTTCCCGCCCAAAATATTGTACATTAAAACAATTAAAACAATAAAATAATATTAAAAGTACAATAATATTAAAACAAGAAATCCTAAAAAAAGAAGAAATTGAAGCAATTGTAGGGTGACATTAATTTGATAACTGCTTACTATTTACAACCACCATATGTAACCAAACTTACTCGCTAGTACAATGTCTCATTTCTGTCATGAAGTCGGTTTAAGATCTTCCATACGACGATTGTTCTATGTTCCGCCAAGGTGTGGAGAGTTATACTATCTTAGATGTCTTTTAAATTTGGTACGCAGACCTTTTAGCCATGAAGATATTCGCACTGTTGCCGGAGTCATTCATAATTCGTTTAGGGATGCGTGTTATGAATATGGATTATTAGATGATGACAAGGAGTACATTGATGGCATTATTGATTCGAGTTACTGGGCATCCGTGTATGCTTTGCGAAGGTTATTTGTTACACTTCTCACTTCAAGTTCACTCAGTAAGCCAGAAGTAGTTTGGAATGCCGTTTGGGACTTTCTTGCCGAGGATGCAGAGGTCCAACGTCGACGTGTCTTGCAAAATCCAGGTATATCGAGCTCCAATCTATTTATTCAACTTTGTTATTTGCTTTTCATTATTTATAAATAAACTAATTTGTTATTTGTTTTTGTTTCTTTTATTTTTTTGCCTTTTAAGAGTTGATGTTATCGGATTTCATGTAACACAACTGACCGATGAACAAAAGAATGTTTACGACTATGTGATGAATGATATTGATTCAAATGGAGGTGGATTATTCTTTGTGTATGGTTACGGAGGAACAGGCAAGGCGTTCGTGTGGAGAACGTTATCATCAAAGATAAGGAGCCGCGGTGATATTGTTCTAAATGTTGCTTCTAGTGGAATAACATCTTTGTTGTTGCCGGGAGGCAGAACGGCGCTTTCCAGATTTGCTATACCACTTTCTTTGAACGAAGATTCCACGTGCAATATATCGCAAGGTAGTGACCTTGCTGAGCTTATAATAAGGAGCAAATTGATAATATGGGATGAAGCACCGATGACGCACAAATACTGTTTTGAGGCTTTGGACAAAACCATGAGGGACATATTGAGGTTCGCCATACCGGGTAGTGCTGAAAAGACTTTTGGTGGAAAGACAGTAGTTTTGAGCGGCGATATTAGACAGATCCTACATGTTATTCCGAAAGCAACAAGACTAGAAGTTGTCGGAGCAACTATTAATTCTTCATACCTGTGTACAAATTGCAAGGTATTAAGGCTGACCAAGAACTTGAGAATATGGACCTTAGCTTTAGAGGAAGATAGACATACAGTTGATTGGTTTTCAAAATGGATTGCAGACATCGGAGATAGGATTGCAGGGATTGTAAACAATGGTTCATCTGATATCGATATTCCGGCAAGGTTTTTGTTGAAGTGTGGACACGATCCCATAGCAGCTATAGTTGATAGCACATTCCCAAGCTCGAGATATGGCATGCTTGATGAGTCGCAGCTAGAAGGCCGAGCGATCCTCTCGCTGACTTTAGATGTCGTTGATCAAATTAATCAGTACATGTGCGACATGAATACTGCAGAAGGATGAACATATTTAAGTTGTGAATCTTTGTGTAAGGCAGAACCAGGTGGTGAAAATCTATCAGAAGTGCACACTCCTGAATTCTTAAAATAGTTTGAGATTGTCAGGTCTTCCTAATCATTCATTGACATTAAAGGTCAGTGCACCTGTTATGTTATTGCGGAACATAGACCACTCTCTTGGTCTTTGTAACGGAACGCGGCTCATTATCACAAGATTGGCAGATCACATTGTCGAAGCAAGAATAGTTAATTGGACACATGAAGGGACCAAAGTTCTTATCCCCCGAATGTCTCTTAGTCCTTCTGATACGAGATTGCCCTTCAAGTTCCAGCGTAAACAATTCCCGTTAATGCTTGCATATGCCATGACTATAAACAAAAGCCAATGCCAAACACTAACTCACGTTGGGTTATTGCTAAAGAAACCGGTCTTTAGTCACAGTCAATTGTATGTGGCTTTCTCCCGAGTCAGTCATCTTAATGGCCTGAAGGTGTTAGCGGTAGACTAGGATGGACAAGATTGTGTTGCGACTTCCAATGTAGTCTACAAAGAGGTTTTCAATAATGTGTAAATATAATCGATGATATTATGTTTTTTTTTTCAAAAAGATAAACTTGTTATATATCTAGACAAAAAATATATCATCTATACAAATGAATTAGGATAGCAATTCATTACTATAACTAAGTTTCCAGAGAACGAGCACATTGGGCCAATTTCTAAAAATTCCTAACAATGATATATAAAATCTCTAAAGTTACAACACCGCATACCTACATCTACACATTAGCTATTAATTTGAGCGATTATTTACTCGAATTCAAGCAATGGTAACATCAACAAACATAAATGACCCAACTCATATCTTCACTTGCACTATATAATATTTGATGTTATAATTTAAATAATTGTATATGCATTCAAATATTCTTAATATATTATAACAAACACATTCCGTGCATCGCACGGGTGTAAATACTAGTTATTATAAAAATAAATTCAACAATTCATGTTTAGCTTAATTACCATAATAATTACTCCGTATTAGGCAATTATTATGAGACAATTATACTAATATCTGCCAATTATGCTTTTATACCTTCAATATATTTCTTTTCACCATATCACCTTTACTTTTTTTTTTCTCCTCATTCTTATTTGAATGAATTAATTGTAATTATAACAAAAAAAAAAATCAAACGCATATTTAATTCTGATTATACTAATATAGTAATATCTGTGTAATTATTAGCTTAATTAGAATAATAATTATTAGTCAATTATACTAATATCGTGCAATTATACTTTTATACAGTTAGTATTATATAAGTATTGTCGGTTGACACATTTAGTCCTCCGTCACATGGTCTGTTAGTTGACCGTGTAATTGAAGGGCTTTTTAGTCTTTTTATGTCTTCCTCTCCTTTGCGTAGTCAATGGTCGTGTATTTTGTGAAGACTCTAAGTCAGAACATGCGAAGTCCCTAAGTCGAGGAACCCTAAGTCGAAGCAATTACCAGTCAAATCCTATCAATTCGTATCAATTGCTACCTAATTCGAAGCAGTTTCTATGTAATTGGAAGCTCGACAACAATGAAGCAAATTGTAGAAAGTGAGGACGAAGGAAGCAACCACAATGGATGGTGTCGGACCAGGCGACAACAATACCTTAGGTAAAATTCCAAAATTACTTATGGGTGATATTTGTATGTTGTTTGTATATATAGTTTATGAGTTCTTTGTGTATACATTTGCTTTGTGTATATATCGTGAACAGAATCTGATACAAGTGCAGTACCTTTTAACATTCTGTATATGTCATTGGCTGTCTGCTGTTCGATGTACATTTGCCTTGAAGTTCTGTGTATGGTGGGGTTTTTAATAGGGTTGGTGTGTCACTTTATGAAGTGCAGTACACTTCCCTTTTATATGGTGGGGTTTTTGTTCTGTGTATTTAAACTAATATGGTGTGGACCACTTGTTGTGCTGTTCTTTTTTGTTTTTTTTTTAAACTTCTGTGTATGTACATGGGGACCACAATTTACTTTCTTAGAATGTTTTTTTTATAAAAAAAAAGTGTGTACTGCCTTTTTGTTTGTATTGGATACCATATTAAGATTTTGTAGTTAAACTTTGTCCTTATTAAATAGATGGAGGAAGTAACACAACTCAATTCAGTCAAAAGTTAAGAGATGGTGACTGCCTTAAAAGACATGGAATAGGATATATAGGAGGGGTTGTTAACAGTTTTAGTTTGGACATTGATTTGTGGGGGATGATAACTCTAAGGGAAACAGTTGAGGAGTTGGGATACAACATGTTAGACACCTTTAAATATTTCACAGTTGCTGGCAATGACACTTTATTTGAATTAACAAATGATAGTGATTGTTGGGCAATTTGTGATGTTGGATTGTTCCCCAAGGAGATTGAGGTATGGGTAGTAGGTTCTGGGTTTGGTGAGGGTGAAACAGGTTCTGGGCTTGGTGAGGGTGAAACAGGTTCTGGGCTTGGTGAGGGTGAAACAGGTTCTGGGCTTGGTGAGGGTGAAACAGGTTCTGGGTTTGGTGAGGGTGACACAGGTTCTAGGCTTGGGGAGTAACAAAACAAGCCATAAGTCTAGAACATGTCCTGATTATCCAACTGCAGAACAAAGCAAGGTAATGTTATTTTACACTTATGGATATTAATTGTTATTGATGTAGTACCTATTTAACTTATATTGTTTCCTGGTCTTGTAGCTGACTGCCAAAAGAAAAAGGAATCCAGTCAAGAAGACCACTCTAGCTGAGCCTTATGTTCCTACTGTTCAGTTTGATCCAGCAGCCTCTACAGGATTGACAGATCAAAATCTTGATTTCTGGAATGAAGCATCAGAAGTGACAGCCTTCTTTGACAATGCACCTGAACGTGGAGTTAATAATGTGGCATTTGAGGTTGGCAATCAGCCTGAAATTGGAGTTAATACTGTGGCAGCTGTGGTTGGAATTCAGCAAGAAGAAATCAATATTACCCAGCCAGGAAGTGGATTTGTGGACAGTCAAGAATTTGACAACACTCCAGCAGATAACAACACTCAAGTACAATTTGAACCTCTTCCCAAAAGGTCTACATTAGGCTTAAAATCAAGGAAGATCCACAAGACTTCAGCTCCGGTGCGTAGGATGACAAGATCTAGAACAACCCTCAAGTCAAGGTTCACAAACACTGCTGACAAACCTCTAACCCTTGATTGATGTGAATAATGCTTTTTTTTTTTTTTGGTTGGGTGAAATCTTGGTTTCTAGACTACTTTTTTGTGGGGTGAAACTCATTATTGGATGTATTTATGACAACATTATGGAATATTTTGGTAGGGTCAAACTGGAATGTGTATGATAACTTGATGTATGTTTGGCCACATTTTTGTCTAGAAGTGGCAAGGTGATTGGAATGATAGCAGCCATGTTTTAAAATCTTTAATGGTTGTGTTAGTTCATTTCTTTTTCAGCAGCCTTGTTTTAAATTGTTTTGACAATGGTCATTTGTTTTACATCTTTGTGTTTAACAACCTTGCTTTAAAATGCATGGCTAAACAAACTAACATTTATTGGCAATTGCAAACACCCCAAGATGCTAATCCAAACCAACACTACCATTACATACAATACTTCTAATTGCAAAACATGACAACACTGTCAATGGCCTTATGGGAGCATATACACTTTCTTTCCATAACATAAGCTCTCATTATTTCCAAGGCCACTACTTGTAAAATAAGCAATTAACACTACAATGAGGCGACCTACAACAAGCAGCATCATGGATGTACATTTCTTGGTCCTACCCATCACTTTGTTTTCACCATCTTCCCCTCTTGATCCACTTCTCATCTTGGATTTCAACTTTGCTATTTCTTCTTCATTTTTGTTAATTCTCTTCAATAGGCCAGGTATTATTCTCTTTGACCTGGGGCACATTGGAGGATCATACCACTTCACAAACCTATACCCTGATCCATTCTGCAAAATTGCAAATATTGCAAAATTGAAAACAAAAAAAAATCCCCAAAATTTCAGTATATCCTTCATTGCAAATCAAAAAAATCCATACTAACCTTACATCTTGTACATTCCCAATACCTCCTACCTGGGTTGTCATTTGTCTAGGGGTGGGCGTAATTTGGATTACCCGAACTAACACCCGAAATCCGAACCGAATTTTAAATTTTGGGTGAACCCAAATAGTTATCGGTTCGGATATTTTAAATTTTGGTATATCCGAATATAAATTTGGTTCGGATATCGGGTGTTAAAAATTTACCCACACCCGACCCGAAACCCGAACTAACCAAAATTTTATTATAAATATAATAATATATATTATATATTTAGTTATCAATGTATTTCATAATTAATAATATATTAATTTTAAAAAGTTTATTGGTTAATTATTACTATTTGTCTTATTTTTAGTTTGATAGTATATGAAAAAAAATATAAATAATAAAATAATAAAAACATAAAAAATTAAAATTGATAAAAATAAAATTTTGGGTATATCCAAACTAACCCGAAATAAACCCGAAATAATTTCACCCGAACCGAACATATCCGAATTAAATTTGGTTCGGATATCGGGTGTCAAAAACATCACCCGAAATTTTCGGATATCCGAAATAAAATTCGGGTATCACCCGAACCGAACCGACGCCCACCCCTACATTTGTCCATGATGTTCTCAAAATCATTTCTTGACCACATTCACATACTTCGATCGAAATCCATTCCCTAAACACATTGTGGAAGAACTCGAACAGTTACAACTTTCTCCCTTAAATCCCTCCATTCAGACTGGTTCTTTGAATTACCTTGCTTCGAATGACTGAGCCTTCTTCGAATGAGAGATATGCTTCCTGGACTTGGGATATTCAACTGCGCTATTGTTACGATAAAAATAACCACTGGTCTGGAGTAATAAAACGCAAAGGAGAGGAAGACATAAATAGCCTAAAAAGCAATTCCATTACACGGTCAACTAACAGACCATGTGACAGAGGACTAAATGTGTCCAACGACCAATAACCGTGGCTACAATATGGCAAAAAAAATTAAGGAGGACTATAACTGTCAAACGCCTAATAAGTCTAGGACTAAAAAAGGAATTAACTCATTATATTATTACTAAAATAAATATGGGAAAAAAGGAGAAATAATTTAATTTTAATTATTATAAAAATAAATGTAACGATCCATGTTTAGCTTAATTATCATAAATATTATTAGGCAATTATTATTAAACAATTATACTAATATTTGTACAACTATACTTTTATATCTAAGTATATTCCTTTTCACTATAAGGCCTTTACTCTTTTTCTTTTCACCTCTTCCATATCTGAATGAATTAATTGTAATTATTATAAAAATAAAATCCAATGACACATGTTTAATATTAATTATACTAATATCAGTGTAATTATTAGTTTAATTAACATAATAATTATAATTAGTCAATTATAATAATATTTATGCAATTAATTCCTTAATTACCATATAATTATTAGGTAAGTATACTAATATTTTGCAATTATACCTTTATACGTTCAATATAACAAAAAAAAAAGAATAAGGTTTAAATTGGCCACTAACGTAACATGAAAGTGCAATTAGGCCACTAAACAAAAAAAAAAAAGTGCAATTAGGCCACCGAATACTCCAAATGTATGCAATTTCACCTGATAGATTACCATCCTTTTCATCAGGTTACTTGATTACGTGAACAGTGAGTTGACATTTTAAAATAATTTTTAATAATAAAATATTAAAATTTAAAATTTAAAATTAAAAAAAAAAACACAAACACACACCTGCTGCCACCCCCTTCCCCCCTTAATAATACCATTGTCACCTTGAGAGGAACATGCAGATGAATCAAATTTAATTTATTTATTTATTTATTTATTTATTTATTATTATTATTATTATTATTATTATTATTATTTACGAAAAGTCAACTTCTCTCACAAAACAACTTTCTTCATCCAAAATCATAAAAGCAAATTAAAAGTTGTTTTGTGAGAGAAGTTGACTTTTTCTAAATAATAATAATAATAATAATAATAATAAATTAATTAATTAAATTTGATTCATTGCAGGTTTCCTATCAAGGTGGCAAGGGTATTATTAAAGGGTGGGGGGTGGCCGCAAGTGTGTTTTTTAAAATTGTTTTTAATTTTTTTAATTGTTTATTATTATTTTTTTAAATGTCAACCCACCGTCCACGTAAGCAAGTAACTTGATAAAATGGATGGTAACCTGCTATCAGGTGAAATTGCATACATTTGGAGTGTTAAATGGCCTAATTGCACTTTTTCTTAGTTCAGTGGCCTAATTGCACTTTCAGATTACGTTCAGTGGCCAATTTGGACCTTATTCCTAAAAAATATATAGAGGGAGATTACCGTAGTAATTACACGAAAAAATATAAATGATAATTTATTTTGTTTTCATAGTATTATACCTTAAGTAATATATATATATATATATATATATATATATATATATATATATATATATATATATATTATCAAAAATAAATAGTAATAATCCAACTACCTATGTTTAATTGTAAGTATACTATTATGATGGATCGGGTCACCCATCCCGTGACTGTCGAAAGTCAAGCACGCTTAACCACAGAGTTCTTTGGCTATCTGGTTGTCATATCCTACTTAAAACCAATTGGTGATAGGTAGATGGACATTAACCATTGGATAGGTGGACATTAACCATTTAACCACATCCCTCCATGGTAAGCCACAGCGCCACGTCTCGAATCGAGCAGGGGCTGAAGGTAAGCCACAGCGCCACGTCTCGAATCGAGCAGGGGCTGAAGTCGGCCAACCCTGCCGACACCCAACAATCCCCCTCCCAGCACCTGCATCAACCTTTGATCACCAAGCCCAGCTACTTCCCAGGGGGTCACCCATCCCGTGATGGCCGGAAGTCAACCACAGAGTTCTTTGGCTATCTGGTTGTCATATCCTACTTAAAACCAATTGGTGATAGGTAGATGGACATTAACCATTGGGTAGGTGGACATTAACCATTTAACCACATCCCTCCATGGTAAGCCACAGCGCCACGTCTCGAATCGAGCAGGGGCTGAACTCGGCCAACCCTGCCGACGCCCAATAACAATTGAATTCTCCTACAATAACAGTTATCATGCTAGTATCAAGATGGCCCCTTATGAAGCTTTGTATGGCCAAAAGTGTAGAAGCCCTTTGTGTTGGAAAGCTTTGTATGGCCAAAAGTGTAGAAGCCCTTTGTGTTGGAGTGATATGGTTGATGTGGTCGTATTAGGACCCTTGTGTTGGAGTGATATGGTTGATGTGGTCGTATTAGGACCCTAGTACTTGGAAGAGACCATTGAGAAAGTCAAGCTGATTCAAGCAAGAATGAAAGTTGCTCAAGATCGTCAGAAGTCATATGCAGATTTAGGACGGAAACCAGCAGAATTTCAAGTGGGAGAAAGAGTCTTCTAAGAGTATCACCAACCAAATGAGTTATGCGATTTGGGAAGAAGGGTAAACTAAGTCGAAGATTTATTGGTCCGTATGAAATCTTGGATAGGATTGGTCAAGTAGCTTACCGGTTGGCCTTACCTATGGAATTGGATAAGGTAATGAACTTATTGCTTAAGTTAAATAAAAGAGATTCAATGGAAGGATGAAGTTAAGCTTAACTTGTTGTTGTTAGGTGCATGATGTATTCCATGTGTCTCAACTGAAGAAGTACGTTCACGATGCTTCGCATGTGATCAACCCTGAGGTAAGAAGGAACTCTGCTTAATTTCAAATACGATATTTGATCAGTAAAGTGATGAAAGATTTGGTAAATTGTAAGGTTGTGGAGATGGATGAATCTCTCTCATATGAGGAAAAACCAGTACAGATATTGGATTCTAAGACCCGTGATACCCGAAGGAAATCCATAAAGCTTGTGAAAGTATTGTGGTCCAACCACTTAGCTGAGGAAGCTACGTGGGAAGTTGAGGAGGATATGAGAAATCGGTATCCGGAGTTGTTTGCTTCAGGTAATAGTCAAGTTACGGGGACGTAACTTTCTTTTAAGAAGGGCAGGTTTTAACACCTCACTCCGTTTGTTTTATAGAATAGCATGTTACATGTTGTTTAGATTTAAGTTGTTAAGCTAAGATAAGATTGCTTCGGGGGCGAAGCTTTTCTTTTAAGGAGGGTAGATTGTGACACTTGAGATTTTTGGTTCCAATATTGCCTATTGAACTTTCAAAGTTATTCCCTATTATTCCACAATGTTCATCTAATCTCTATACCATATTCATTGGACTCTATATCTATGTTCAATTTCATTTGAACCTTGAGCTATATTCATTTGGACTACCAATCCTTATACTAATTATTATATTATTTTTATAACTATATTACTATTATATAGTATTGTGAGATATAGTAATTATATTTAATTATTTTATATATAAATATGATATGCGTGTGTGCATGTGTGGTGTAACGTATGTATATATATATATATATTTATTAAGTTTCTGTGTGTGCGTGTATTAATATATGTATATATACTCAACCATTATTATTATATATTATATATGTAATTAATTAGGTGATCACTATTTTGGACCTTATATTATAAATTATATTTTGATGTGTATATATATGTATAATAGCCGTGTGGATATATATATTATATATGTGTGTAATATATATTACTACTATATATAATATTATATAAGATCAATATCTTTAATACATAATAAGGGAGATTGGAGGTTACAAAGTTTTGATTTGGAGAATTCTAAAAATTAAAGGATGACTACCTATTTATCTTCCTTCATATAAGGGATTGATTTAGTCTTTCCCTTTAGTCTTCCTAGTCTCCTAGCCGACATCTTCATCTAAAAAGAAGGGAATTTTCTTCTTCATCTTTTCCTTCTGATTCGTTCCTGCGTAAAAAAAAAATAAAAAATATTTCTTCCATCATTTTTATTCAAGAGTTTGGAACTTCTTCTTCTCAAGTAAGTTAGTATTTTTATAGTATTTTTCCGGGTAGTATGATGTTAGGGTGTTTGTTAAATTGTGTGCTTATGTGGGTTCTTTCTTTGTGTTGATTGATGATGATGATGGTAGAAGGAGAGCCCTAGTCACCTTGAAGATTGATTTAAAGTTGAGGTTTTTGATATCCAAGTAAGTGGGTTTGTTTTCTACTTGCTTATCCCATTTG
>NC_044928.1:11607829-11618215 GCF_003576645.1 Ipomoea triloba
ATATATATATATATATATATATATATATATATATATATATATATATATATTGTGTTGTGAAAAATTGATGCAAGTTGATGATCATAAAATATGTGATTTTTGGATATAAAAAAATATATGTTTAATATATGTATATGCGTAGAAATGCATATGAATGTATGTGCTGTTTGATCATGTGTGTAGATTATACATAAATATATTTCATACGTATATATATATAAAGATATATATGGTTTGTATTATACGTATATATATGTGTATAAGTGTAGTATATATGTATATTGCTATATACTGTGAGTACCGTATATATATATATATCTATAAATAATAAAATAAGATTTTTCGTAAATACATATACCGTATGTATATTTATAAATATATATAATTTTTTTCGTATTAATATTATATATATAGTGTACGTATATTTATAAATAAATATATATGTTTTTCGTAATGCTATATATATATATATATCGTATGTATATTAAAATAGTTGTATGTATATATAATCCATGTATGTACAGTAAGCATATTAGAATAATTATACATATAAATATATATATTATATTTTTGTAGTAGTACGTATAAAAGAGAAAGAAAGAAAATAAAATATATAATAATAATATTTTCTTTTACTTAATTGTGCTGTACATATGCTTTAAAAAAAATAATAAATAAATAAAATGTTTTCTTTTATTTTATTATACCGTATGTGTTATTTGTGTATATATATATTCCTTATGTTTTTGTGTGTAATTATCATGTATGTATTAGTTGTAAAATGAAATTTATTAATTAGTATTATCTAGAATTGAGATATTAATTGATTGTTAGTATTTGCATGAAATTAGGAATTTGTGTGGTTGGTAGAAATTTTAGTGTATGTGTATATTTGTATCCAGTACGTAAGTACGTAGTTTTATAAAAAAATTATTTAATTATTTTAAGTTATAATTGGCTTTGTTAATTTGGATGGATTTATGTTAAATATGGATAGATAATTATTCTAAAATTTTCTTTAGTGATAATTGATCTTTTTGACATTTTTTGGGAATAAGGATTTTTCTTTTATTAAGAATACTATTTTATGAGAGATTGAGAATTTTGGACAAATTAGAGTTTTCAAATAAAATATTCCTTTACAAATTTTCAAGAGATTTTAGTATGGGAAAATGATTTGGAAAATTATATTTTCTTAAAATATTGGAAGCTATGTGAAATTTGAAATTTGATTATGTGATTGTAATTTAATTGTTATAGAGGAGTGCCCGTCAGGAACAATCCTCGGGTACTAGAACATTATGGTGNATATATATATATATATATATATATATATATATATATATATATATATATATATTGTGTTGTGAAAAATTGATGCAAGTTGATGATCATAAAATATGTGATTTTTGGATATAAAAAAATATATGTTTAATATATGTATATGCGTAGAAATGCATATGAATGTATGTGCTGTTTGATCATGTGTGTAGATTATACATAAATATATTTCATACGTATATATATATAAAGATATATATGGTTTGTATTATACGTATATATATGTGTATAAGTGTAGTATATATGTATATTGCTATATACTGTGAGTACCGTATATATATATATATCTATAAATAATAAAATAAGATTTTTCGTAAATACATATACCGTATGTATATTTATAAATATATATAATTTTTTTCGTATTAATATTATATATATAGTGTACGTATATTTATAAATAAATATATATGTTTTTCGTAATGCTATATATATATATATATCGTATGTATATTAAAATAGTTGTATGTATATATAATCCATGTATGTACAGTAAGCATATTAGAATAATTATACATATAAATATATATATTATATTTTTGTAGTAGTACGTATAAAAGAGAAAGAAAGAAAATAAAATATATAATAATAATATTTTCTTTTACTTAATTGTGCTGTACATATGCTTTAAAAAAAATAATAAATAAATAAAATGTTTTCTTTTATTTTATTATACCGTATGTGTTATTTGTGTATATATATATTCCTTATGTTTTTGTGTGTAATTATCATGTATGTATTAGTTGTAAAATGAAATTTATTAATTAGTATTATCTAGAATTGAGATATTAATTGATTGTTAGTATTTGCATGAAATTAGGAATTTGTGTGGTTGGTAGAAATTTTAGTGTATGTGTATATTTGTATCCAGTACGTAAGTACGTAGTTTTATAAAAAAATTATTTAATTATTTTAAGTTATAATTGGCTTTGTTAATTTGGATGGATTTATGTTAAATATGGATAGATAATTATTCTAAAATTTTCTTTAGTGATAATTGATCTTTTTGACATTTTTTGGGAATAAGGATTTTTCTTTTATTAAGAATACTATTTTATGAGAGATTGAGAATTTTGGACAAATTAGAGTTTTCAAATAAAATATTCCTTTACAAATTTTCAAGAGATTTTAGTATGGGAAAATGATTTGGAAAATTATATTTTCTTAAAATATTGGAAGCTATGTGAAATTTGAAATTTGATTATGTGATTGTAATTTAATTGTTATAGAGGAGTGCCCGTCAGGAACAATCCTCGGGTACTAGAACATTATGGTGTGTTCTGTAGGAATGGGTCTATGTACCCTAAATTATAGGGTAGTCAGTAGAAACTTTATCCTGGCTACTAGGGCTGGTAACTTCCTGTTGAGGCTTGGAATCCTCATTCGGGGGTGTGCACACTTAAGGCTAGAGACCGGTTTCCGATAGTGAAAATGGGAATTTTTGTGTAGTACAGCATAAGTTATGTTACTAGGGCCTGAAAATAAAAGGACCCATTCCCATTACGTTTGTGTATTATTTATGCTTCCATATTATCATTATTATTTTTGTTATTATATTAACAATTTTTCTGAGCAAAGGAAATGCAGTTGAATTTTCTGAAAGGTTTGGCAAAAAGGCTACTACCCCTTTTTCAAATTATATAAAAGTATTATTATTAAAAATTATTTTTTTGGGGGTAGGCAAGTCCCTTACTTAGCATGTTTTGCTAACCCCTTTTTATTTGTTGTTGTTGCTGTTGCTTGTGTAAGTAGCAGAGAATAAATGATAAGAGTTGCAGTGGCGAGAGCAGTAGACTGAGTTGCTGTTAGCTCGGGGATTTAGCAAAATAAAGGATTATGTAATGAAGATTATTTAAGGATTTTATATTATTATTTTGAGGATTATGAGAACTTGATGTTATTTTTTTAAATTTGGGATTTGTTTGAGACTAGTCTTGCATCTAATCAAGTAGGATTAGGTGTGGTAGTAGCACCCTTGAATAAAGTTATTGTGGATTTTGATTAATATGAATTTAATAAGTATTAATATTTCCTTTTATACTAAGGCTATTTTTAGTAAGCCCCGGGATGTGAATTTGGGGGTGTTACAAGTTGGTATCAGAGCCTAGGTTATGATAATACCTAGGAAAGAACTTAATAAGAAAATTTTGGGTTATGATGATGAGAAATTAGGCTTTAAACACCGAGATGAGAATGGTGAGGTTTATAGTCTAATTTTTATATATATGTGGCATGTGTTGATTATATATGTGGCATTTGTGATTATATATGTGGCTTTGCACCCCGAGGGTGAGCATATCTCAGGTACGCTATAAATTGCTTGAGGCTTATTTATTTATTTATTTGGAAAGCATGCCAATATGTGGAAATTGATTTATAAATCTGCTTATATTATATGTGCTTTATATGAGAAAGAGTGGGAAGCACTCTTATGTAGTAGTCCTTTGCCTGTAGTTAGTAACTATGCTTCCAAGAAGATCAGCGGAAAGCCAAAGTGCTCGGGAAGACGATATTCCCACTAACGCTGAGTTGGCTTAGGCTGTGAGACAGCTAGCTCAGTTGACCTAGGCAATTGGAGATCGAATGCTCCAAAATCCTCAAGGGAATGGAAACGGGAACGATATGGCTAAGTTAGTGGCTGGGCGAAACCCTCCCATTTTCTTAGGGCAAGAAGATCCATTGGTGCTAGAAGAATGGATGCGAGTGTTCGACAAGCTGTTCGATGCTCTGAACTGTCCTGCTGAGCGGCGTGTGGATATTGCTGTTTACTATCTTCAGCAGCGAGCTGACATCTGGTGGGCTACAGCTGGTCCGACCCTACGTCAATCGCCAACTTTTGGATGGGAAGCTTTCAAGGATGCTCAGAGGAAGAAATTTTACCCTGAGCATGTTAGGACGGCCAAGTACGATGAATTCCTTCATCTGCGTCAAGGAAATAGATCGGTTCAGGAGTACTACACCGATTTTCTCAATCTGTCGAGATTTGCACCGGCTTTGGTCCCCGATGAGCGAAGCAAAGCGAGCAAGTTCATCCGAGGACTCAACTTTGAGACTCAGAAGGGTCTGAGTATGTTCAGATGCCAGACTCTGGACGAGGCGTATAGCAGAGCTGCTAGCCATTGTCAGGTTCAGCAATTTCAAAGAGAAGTTGCTGGAAAAGGAAAGAGAAAGAGTGAAGAAGATCATCAGCATGGTGAGAAGAGGCCTAAATTTTCTCATCCAGGCCAGAACCGCAACTATCAAGGAAAAGGTGGACCTAGGAATCATAATGGTCACCAGGTTCAGAGGAACCAAAGGGCTGAAAGGCACTACAACTGCAAGAGATGTAACAAGGATCATCCTGGAGTGGATTGCCAGGGGAACGTTGTCAAGTGCTTCAACTGTAATAAGATGGGGCATCGTGCATTTGAGTGCTATGCCAAGAAGAACGGAAATCCTTCATGGCAGAACCAGAACAAGAATGGAGGAAACAACGGAAAGAACCTAGGAGGAGGAAACCAGAATAACCAGAATGGCAACAGGAATGGCGGTGATAACAAGGCCCAGAATAACAATGGCGGGAATGGTGGACAGGGACGTATCTTCGTCATGAATAAGGCTCAGGCAGAGGCCAGTGACGTGGTTACAGGTACCTTCTTCATTCACTTTGTGCCTGCATTTGTTTTGTTTGATTCTGGAGCTACAAAGTCCTTTGTATCAACTGCTTTTGTTAAGAGAGTAGGGTTGGTTCCAACCTCAGAAGTAAAGATAGCAGTTAAAACCCCTACTGGTAGTGTAGTTGCATGCAAGTATGTGCATAAAGACGTACCGATAGATATCCAAGGAGTGAACTTTCCGGGTAATCTTATCGAGTTTGAGCTAAAAGACCTCTATGTCGTATTAGGGATGGATTGGCTAAGTTCTTATAAGGCCAAGATCATCTGTGATAAGCAGCTGTTAGGAACATCATGTAATAGGTTTTGATGATACCAACTGTTAAGTAGAAATCCCCGAGTCTCGACGCATAGGCAAAACGCTGTAAGTTCGACAAGTAAACCAAGAGCGAAAATACAACCGAGTAACTTTGAGCTCAACTCGGAAAATATTTAAGCTTGAGGTAAATTTGTTTGAACATCTTAGAAGTCTCGTGTATTGTAATCATATAGACAGATCAGAAGAAGGCATGGGACAACACTGGAGGAATAAGGGTCTGCGAGACATCAACTAAGTCTCGAGACATAAGCAGAGTTCGAGAGGTAGGACCTCTCGATACAGTTATCCAGTTCGAGACATAAACAGAGTTCGAGAGATAGACCTCTCGATATTTGAGTTCGAGACATCAAGCGATCAAGATATCAACCTTGGTCTCGATACACTAACAATTCTCCAACAAAGCTGAATAACGGTCATACTTAAAGTTTGGAGAAGAAGAATATCATGGAGATGGAATAATGAAGAGGTGCCGAACGTGAAGATTTCAAAATGGGCAGAAATGGATGACACGTCAGATTTCCACCACAAACGGTCAAAAGGTGCACCAATGCTGAAGTGGTCTGATTCCCTACAAACAAGGAATAATGGGAATATAAAAAGAGTAACTTTTACCAAAAGACGAAAGTGGAGCATGGACTCAAGAAAGTGAACTATGGAATATTCACTACAAGACAAAGAGGTTCAAGTTACAAGATCACCACTCCATGAAATATGCTGAAAATATGCAAGACCCATGATCAGCATGGGAGACAAATTTCAAACGGAATAATTTTCCCTCCAACGGAATTATTCCTCTACTCTCATATATAAGGACGTAAAGACACAGAAGAAAAAGAAAAGGGAAGAAAAAAAGGGAAAAGAGAGAAAAAGGAGTTAAAAAGAAAAGAGGTTCGAAATTCTTAAGAAGTGTCTGTCTAAAACGTTCAAGTGCAAGTGCTCAACTTGGAATATCATCCTGATATTCAAAACAGCGAGAAAACACATCTTAGTGTTTCAAGAGAGTTACAAAGCTTAAACTGTTATACATCCAGAAGGTGACCGAAGCTGCTCTACATCGAAGTTGATTCAACGATAGCTTGTGGTCAGATTGGAGCCTGTTACATTCAACTGTGACAACCAAAAACACCTTGCTTTGGATTAAGCAAGAGAGGTGGAGTAACCTGGCAGCTGTCCGAGTGAAAGAAACCTGAGGCTTGACGCGGGCTTGGTGATCAAAGGTCAAGTGCTCGAGAGGTGGAGTAGCTGGAAGCGGGGAGAAAGACCTTGGAGAGGCGGAGTAACCTGGGAGCTGTCTTGTGAAGATCCTGAGGCTTGACGCGGGCTTGGTGATCAAAGGTCAAGTGCTCGAGAGGTGGAGTAACAAGAAGCGGGGCGAAAAACCTGAGGCTTGAGGCGGGCTTCGTGATCAAAGCTCAAGCGCTCGATATTGTACTAAAAAGGGAAGTTTTTAGTGCAATCCTTCCAGGGAGTTTCTGGAAGAAGAGTGGACGTAGGCGGGTTGGCCGAACCACTTAAAAATCTCTCTTGCATTTACTTACTGCTTTTATCTCTCGCTAACCTCTCGATTGCACTGCATATAAACACACTTCTCGAACTAACTCAAACTCGTGCTAACTAAAAGGGGATAACATTTCCGCTGCGCATAAAACTTTGTCTTCACCTCGTGAGGTATCGAACCTAAACATCCTAAGTTCAATACACACGAGAGGTTGAAAAGATTTGCAAAATCTTATACAAGTCTATTCACCCCCCCCCCTAGACTTGTACCCCATCCCCTTGGGACCAACAATTGGTATCAGAGCAAGTTCTCTGATCGATATAAACCTTTGTTTATATTGCCTAGAGATCCTTCTTTGAAAAATCCTTTGAAAATTTTCAAAGCACGAGATAATTCTTCTAATATGGATAGCATGTTGTCGAGACATCTTCTCTTTGATCTTAGCAGGTTCGATGACTGGAAAACACGCATGCTTGCGTATCTATCAGCCCTCCATGATGAGATGGCCGAAGTTATAACATCTGGACCAGTCAAGATCATGATGGTAAACACGGCTGCTGAGCAAACCAGAGATACACCAAAGTATGTCCCCAAACCTAGGGAAGAATGGACAAGTGATGATAGGAAGAGAAACAACTTGGACAACATTGCCAAGGATATTCTCTTCAGAGCTATAGACGAAACCATCTTTCCAAAAGTAAGAAAGTGCAAAACGGCGAAAGAGGTATGGGATACTTTGATGTTAATTGGTGAAGGTGACGAACAGGAGAAGGAGAACAAGCTCACCGTGGCCATGAAGAAGTTCGAGGACTTCAAGATGAAGCCAGGGGAGAGCATCGACAGCATGGAATCTCGTTTCATGAAGCTATCAATAGAGATCAGTGATCTCGAGAAGGAGATTCCACAAAAGGAGCTAAACCTGAAGGTCTTACGAGGCCTTACCAAGGAGTGGGAAATGAAGGTGATCACAATGCGTGATCACAGGGATTTGAAGAACACCACAACCGACCAACTATTCAGAGATCTCAAAGCCTTCGAATTTGAGATGTTTCCGAGAGATGAGGACGTGGTGGACAGACGGAATGTGGCACTGGTTGCGGACCAACCAACCACCTCCTCAAGGTCAGATCCTAATCCCACTGATTTTTTATCTGACGAACAGTTTGCTTTCTTCATAAGAAAATTCAGGAAGTTCATGAAGAAGACACCGGAAAGCAACACAAGTTCACCTTCCTCCTCAAGAAGGAAAAATGAGAAATACACATCCAGAGGAATGGAGGAAGAAGATCAAGGTCTATGCTACAACTGTAGGAGACCGGGGCACTTCAAGGCTGACTGTCCTTACCCTAAGGTAAGCAAGTATCAAGGCCTAGAAGGTAGGAACTCCAGGAGAAAGGAGGAACCTAAAGAGAAGCCAGCACAAAGTGGCTTCAAAGGAGATACAAAGAAACATTTGCGCAGAAAGGCGCTTGTTGCTGAGGAACTCGAGAGAACAATCGAGGAGTCCGAGACGTCGAGCTCCAGTGAAAGCAGCAGCAGCTCAGAGGATGAGAGGGGGCTCATCTGCTTATACACCGAGGAAGAAGAGAATCAATGCCTAATGGCCATTGACAATGAGGTAACCTCTACTTCCACATCTCGCTGCTCTACTTCTACCTCTCGTTGTTCTTCTTTCAGAAGCGATGAAGATCCCTTTGAGATGCTTGAAACATTTAAAAGGGATCTCGCAGTCGCTAATAGCACTCATGCCAAAATCAGGGAAGAAAACAGCAAGCTAACCGCTGAAAGAGATATGCTTAAGAACGTCTCGAAAGAGAATTCAGAGCTAACTCTCAAAGTAAGTGAGTTAGAAGCTAAAATAATCCAACTGACTGAAGAGTGCAAAACTCGAGAGATCACAGAAAATGATCTTAGAAAGGTTATAGCATCATATTCTAATTCCTCCAAAGCTATGGAGAAAATGGTGAATGATCACAGACCTACAAGTGATAGAACCGGTCTAGGGTTCCATCGAGACCATCTCTCGAGAAATAAACAGACCAACGGTTTGGGAACTTCAAGAAATGGAGGATCTCAACCCAAACCAAATAAAGGTCATAAAGGACCAACAGAAAAGACCAGAGTAGCTATTCATAAACCGTCCCTATAC
The DNA here is from genome assembly GCF_003576645.1 of Ipomoea triloba. Classification (NCBI taxonomy): domain Eukaryota; kingdom Viridiplantae; phylum Streptophyta; class Magnoliopsida; order Solanales; family Convolvulaceae; genus Ipomoea; species Ipomoea triloba. Next base: position 11,616,790 of record NC_044928.1, read on the forward strand.
ACCAGCAATGGAAAGTATAGGAAAGCTACGAAGAATGGCCGGGTAAACAATATCGAGAGATCACCTTGCTATCTCTCGCAAGGCCATTCCAAGTACAAAAAGAGCTACATTCCATATAATGCGCCTCAAGGCAAATATGGAAGGTCTGAGATCCACATAGTTAGGAACTCACGGATGGAGAAAGGCAGACTCTATCCATCTAGTGAGAATTGGTCATCGAATCACAATTTCTGGAAGAAACCTCACTTTCAGCTATTTCACATGACCAAACAGCGTATGAAAGGCATGGTGCATAAGCCGATCGAAAAGTCTCTACCTAAGTTGATTTATGCACCAAAGAGGCCTAAAACTTTTGCTAGTATTCCTTATGATTATCAAACGTACAATGGCTACATTGCGCCTAGGCCTGGAATAATGGGCACAAGGTATAAATGGATGCCTAAACTCACTAACCCACCAGGACCCAAAGTTTGGGTACCTAAACTTGCTTAATTGCCTTGCAGGACACCAGGGACATGTGGTTCATTGACAGTGGATGTTCGAGACATATGACGGGAAATCTAACACTGCTAGAGAACATCCAACCTATCGAAGGTCCCTTGGTGACATTTGGCGACAACGAGAAGAAGGGACGCACAAAAGCTGTTGGTGAAATTCAAAAGAATGAGCTGGTTATTAAGGGAGTATCCTACGTTGAAGGGCTCAAGTTCAATCTCCTTAGTACAAGCCAGTTCTGTGACAAGGGCTACAAGGTTGTCTTCACCAAAAGCAAATGTCAGATTATGAACGAGGAATCTCTCGAAGTCGTCTTGGAAGCAGCAAGGAAAGGAAACATGTACATAGTGGATTGGAGGTCTGCAAAACCATCCCTATGTATGCTAGCAAGGAGCAAGGAAGATTTATGCTGGGATTGGCATAGTAAGCTTAGTCATCTGAACTTCAAGACTATCAACAAGCTTACTAAGAGGAACTTAGTGGAAGGACTGCCCAAAGTGACGTTTCGAAAGGATAAAATTTGTGAGGCATGTCAACGTTGCAAACAGATCAAATCCTCCTTCAAGAGCAAAGCCGAGACATCATCCACTAGACCATTAAGTCTTCTTCACATGGACTTATTTGGCCCAGTGGATCCACCCAGCATAAAGGGAAAGAAGTACACTCTTGTGGTAGTAGATGACTACACAAGATTCACATGGACCGTGTTCTTAACCAAGAAAAGTGAGACAAAAATTGCCCTGCCAAATCTCTTGAAGCAAGTTCAAGTTGAAAAGGATGTCTCGATACTAAAGATCCGGTCAGATCAAGGTGGAGAGTTCATAAATCAAATAATCGAGAGCTACTGCAACGAGAACGGGATTCATCATCAACTGTCAGCTGCTCGAACGCCTCAACAGAACGGGGTTGCTGAAAGAAGGAATAGAACTCT
>NC_044928.1:11618393-11618787 GCF_003576645.1 Ipomoea triloba
AGCATGTTGTCGAGACATCTTCTCTTTGATCTTAGCAGGTTCGATGACTGGAAAACACGCATGCTTGCGTATCTATCAGCCCTCCATGATGAGATGGCCGAAGTAATAACATTTGGACCAGTCAAGATCATGATGATAAACACGACTGCTGAGCAAACCAGAGATACACCAAAGTATGTCCCCAAACCTAGGGAAGAATGGACAAGTGATGATAGGAAGAGAAACAACTTGGACAACATTNATAGTTCGAGACGTAGCGGAACTCCAGTCAGAATCAGATGATAAAGAGTCTACCAAGAAGAAAGCTCCTGACTCAGTTGATCAAATCCAGATCATAGATGTTCAACCCACATCTCAACCTTCAACGGAAGCATCAACTGAGGAGCCACAACCC
>NC_044928.1:11619379-11619652 GCF_003576645.1 Ipomoea triloba
TATCGAGGTATCATCGGATCTCTTCTCTATTTAACTGCTAGTAGACCAGATATATCCTTTGCAGTAGGTGTATGTGCTAGGTTTCAGGCAAGTCCTAAGGAAAGTCACTTAAATGCATCTAAAAGGATTCTCAGATATCTCAAAGGTACACAAAGTGTTGGACTTTGGTATTCGAGAGGTGGATCTTTCGAACTTATGGGTTATTCAGATGCGGACTTTGCCGGCTGTAAGATAGATCGAAAAAGCACATCAGGGACATGTCAGTTTCTAGGT
>NC_044928.1:11623556-11658489 GCF_003576645.1 Ipomoea triloba
CACTGCCAGGTTTTACTACTGCTCCTGAAATAATCATCATCCAGACTCATCGGAGCAGACCGAAGAGCAACACAATGAGCAACTTGAGCAGAATGCCCCAAGTCCTGCTGGTTCGAGGAGTACTGATGATAACATCGAAGGTGGAAACCAGGAAGCACCTGTCGACACTACGTCTCCAACCTCACCAGCAGATGACACAGTTCCCAGCACTGACTCGAGAGGTGATGCTAAGGGGGAACCTCTATTGGATGAAAACAGGGAAGCGTCCAATACCGAAGAACCCTCTCTGGCTGACCCTATCTCCACAGTCGCTGAAGCTGAGGCTCCAGGTTCGAGAGGTGAGGAGCAAGAAGTGATTCATCCCTCAGGTGGAAACCGGGAAGCACCTGACATGGAGCTACCTTCGAGCTCTGAACTCTGTGTCCCTGTGGATCCTCAGACAATAAATCGAGAGGTGGACTCGCATCTGCAAGTCATGGGTGGAAATCTGGAAGCACCCAAGTCCCCTCCGACAAAAGGTACATCTCGATGATGCCAACAAGGGGGAAAAGAAAGAGAAAAAGAAGGGGGAAACAACGGGCAAGAAAAGGGCAGCAAGTGAACCAGCTGGACCACCTCCAAAAATACCAAGAATCATGAGCAAAGCAGTGGAGGATGCTAAACAGGCAGAAAACCTAAGGGTCCAGCGTACACTGGAAATGGAGAGAAGGAGAGAAGAGGACAGAGAAAGAAGAAGAAAAAGACAAGAACGACAGTCAGAAGAAGAAAGGAAGATAGATCTTCTCATGACAAACTTTAAGTTTGGGAACAGAGAAGACACTGAACAAATTCTGACTCTGGAGATATTCAAGCTTCTGAAAATCACTGGGATATCTACACACAGCAATATGTCTCCAGAAGAATGCATTGCCTGGTGGAAAGATGGAGTAATTGATGGTGAGTTCGTGGGGGAAGCCTACAGGAACTACAGGCATCTAGACGTCACAGAAGAATACTTAAGCCTGGTAAATCCGAAAGACCCCATCAAGANAATTGGAATGAATGGTCAAATCTTATCTTCTTGTATTTAGTGTCATGAACTGTTTCGCATGTGAGGGGCGGTTTCATCAACTTTATGGCAGCTTTGGAGTTACACAAGCATTGAATGGTCATTCATATTACATCCCGTGACTCAAAAGTGATAACCATATTGGGCTATAAAAAGGAGGGTTTCTTTCAGAAGATCAAACCATCAACTTCCCATGGAGAAAAAGAAAGGAAAAGATGGTGTTCCATTCTTTTATAGAGGAAAGAAACCGGCAGTCAAGTCCAAAGATTTTCAAGGAGAAAACTATCCAGAATCAACGAAGGGTGAACAGATTACGGAGCTTCCTGATAATCCAAGCAAGAATCCTATTCCCATCCAAGGTGAATGGATCCCCAAATACGAGGAGATCCACAACGATGGGATACTGGAATCGGGAGGAGAGTCCTGCACAAGAGGGACTCCTACTGCTGCACATTCTGGAAAAGGGCCTTCCTCAACCAAATGGAGAACCAAGGGAAATGGAGAGGAAGACCAGATGGGACTTTCAGAGGTCTGCAGCAGCCAAAGGGGTGATCATACCTAATCCAAAGACATTAAGAGGATTAGCGATGAAGATGGTCACTCTCAACTACAGTAAGCAGCTCTTAGCGATGAAGATGGTCACTCTCAACTACAGTAAGCAGCTCCTAGCGATGAAGATGGTCACTCTCAACTACAGTAAGCAGCTCCGGACGATGAAGATGGTCACTCTCAACTACAGTAAGCAGCTCCGGAGAGGAGAACAAGTCACTCTCAACTACAGTAAGCAGCTCCGGAGAGGAGAACAAGAAAAGGTCAACTACAGTAAGCAGCTCCGGAGAGGAGAACAAGAAAAGGAAATAGCCACCCCTAGTTCTGTTATTAGACAAATAGGACTTTAGATGGCTAGTTTCTGCTTTAACGATAGATTCCTATTAGGCTGACCAAGGCCAAACAAAAGTTTCTAAGGAATCTAATAGGATATTGATTCATATGTAATATATCTGGAAATCACTAAATGAACTTAAGGATATGTTCCAAGTGATATCTTTTAGATGAATCAAACTTGTTTCTCTCGCAATCTGTGTTCGAAAGGTAGTTCGAGAGGTCACCCGATCAGTTTGTCTATATACGTTATGTCTCGAAGAAGGGTAGTTCGAGAGGTCACTTCGAAAGATAACAAACTGATATCTCTGAACGGAGGAATAAGGAGGGTTAGGGATCAATCACTCAGGGGGAAGATCCTTAACCAGATCAAGACGGAGGAATAAGGAGGTTTAGGGATCAATCACTCAGGGGGAAGATCCTTAAACTCATGTGGAAGACATTTCACCTTCGAGAGGTGAATCCGATAAGTTCAACGAATACATGAAGGAAACGGCTAACTTTGGATATTAATGCTAGCCACGTGGTCATCGGTTACTGACGGTTTTCCGCACTTAAGGGAATTATCTTGATTAGTGGGAGCATGCTCATATAGTTACTTTTCTTTATTACCCCACTATCCTGAACCTAAAACCGCTCTGTTAATTTACCAAAAATACCCTTATTTTTCATATACGCTGACCGTTACTAGGGGTATTTCTGACCTTTTACTTCTTTAAAGAAAACCGGTATCCTTCCTTGGGTCAAGCTCTCAACCCTACCCATATATCCAACCCGAATCCACACGATATAAAAGCCAAATCCTTCTTCTTTACCCGGATTCAAGCTAAAACCGTTTACCCAAAATCCCCAAATCCTAAACGCAGTACACATTCCCTCCAAAACATCTAACCTTCATCAATGGCGTCCGAATCCTCTACATCAACCTCATCTTCCGACGCATATCAGAGGGAGTTGCTGCACATTCGCTCTCAGATCAAACAAGTCAAGGCGGGGAGTATCCTTGACAGAAATGGCTTCATCACCAACTCCCCTAATCCAAAAATGGCGGAAAAAGTCCTGAAGAAGTTTGAGAAAGCAGGACTGATGAAATACATGACGCACGACTACGGGACCGTTCACCCCCTCGACTTCACAGAATGGTTCGCAAATGCCAAGGTCACGAAGGGTAAAATCGAAAGCCGCTTTAATGATTTTCCCATCACAACATCTGTAGGTGACCTCAGAGCGGCATTTGATTTCGCGTCATCGGAGGAAGCAGTCAAGCATCTATCGGATTACGACTTGGACAAGCAAACCTTCTGGGAGAAAATCCGACTAGCGACTGCACCACCCAGAGCATCCTCTGCCCTCCGCAAGTACCACCTAAAGGAGAGGTTTGCTCTCGCTGCCGACCTAATCATGAAGTTTGTGCTCGGCAAAGTGTCCGGAACTGACGAGGTTAGTCTAGACCTCCTCAAAATCCTCCATGCCATTTGGAACAACAACAAGCTGGACTGGGCACATATTATCTTCAACTTCCTTCAACAGCAAGTGATGCGCTCAGTCTCCAACGCCAACCTGTCGATCAGTAAAAAGGTTGGTTTCGGCTTTGTTGTGCAATTTCTCTTAAGCTTGAAGGGCTTCGAACTGAGGGAGGGAAAAGAGATTCATCGAAATACCTATATGGGTAGGACGAAATCTCTAGTCCCCAAAACTAAAGGTGTTAAGGCTGCACCTTCTCCCTCACAGCCAAAAGGAAGGGGCAAAAGGAAAGCCCAAACCAAGGGAAAGAATTCTGATGATGAACCTCTCGATGTACTGATACAAAGGTTTCATCTGCCAAAGAGGGCTAGGAAAACCAAAACTGCTGTTGTCACCCAGATCCGAGAGGTAACACCCTCTGTTGTTCAAGTACCGTTTGAGGACAGGGCACAAGCCCAGGGGGAACCTCAGGCTACACTGGCCACTGAGGTTGAGAGAGTACCCCCTACCAGGTCCCTGTCAGCAGCCTTCTCTGTCGGTCTGTACGCTGGTGATGATGCTGAAGGAGATGTTAACTCTGTTGGTTTATCTCGAGAGATGGCTCGAGAGGTTGAAGGTACTGGGTTTAGTGATCCAGTACAAGGGGGTGCAGAAGAACCACGTGAGATGGTTCGAGAGACAGACTACACAGTCAGGATGGGAGATGATCTCTTGGAGCATAGTCGAGAGATCACGGCTCAGATAGACGAAGCAATCTCTGCCACTGAAATCATCTCTGATGGGCGGGATGACTTATATGAAGAAGTTTCCACTCAGTTGGCAATGGAAGCACCCACTCTTGATGACTTCTCCAGGGTGATCAGGTGGATCAACTGGAGAACCAGTTCTTTCACTCAATTGATGAGTCAAGCAGCCGAAATGGAGGCAGAAGAGCAGTTTGCACTCCAGTGGTTGGGCATCTCCGAGATCCCAGCTCAACAACTGATGGATCTTGCCCACGAAACACGAGTAATGAAGCTGAACAGTGAAAGAACTGATAAAGGGAAGAGCATAGCAGTTGAAGCACCAGAAGTTGAAGCTGAGCCTGAAGAAGATCCTGAAACAGAAGCACGATTTCGAGAAGATATCAGGCTCGCCACTGCCATCTCCTTGGGACAGAACGTTGAGTTCACGAGAGGTCCAGGAGAGACCTCTGGGGTTGCTCACGATGATATCGCAACAGCCGCAATCCCACTGTCCCAAGTCAGCAACTCTGCTCTGGACGAACAGGTAGAAGCTTCGAGAGGTGAATCCGAGACCTCTGAAGCACTTCAAGTGGCACCTAACACCGTTCTACTTTTGCCACCACCTGAGTCCACACCCTCGACCACTACTGATGAAGCACAGACAATTCGAGAGGGTGAAGTTCCGTTGCTCACACTGCCGGGTTTTCCTACTGCTCCTGAAATAATTATCATTCCAGACTCATCGGAGCAGACTGAAATGCAGTCAAATGAGCAACATGAGCAGAATGCCCCAAGTCCTGCTGGTTCGAGGAGTACTGATGATACCATCGAAGGTGGAAACCCGGAAGCACCTGTCGACACTACGTCTCCAACCTCACCAGCAGATGACAAAGTTCCCAGCACTGGTTCGAGAGGTGATGCTGAGGGGGAACCTCTATTGGATGAAAACAGGGAAGCGTCCAATACCGAAGAACACTCTCTGGCTGACCCTATCTCCACAGTTGCTGAAGCTGAGGCTCCAGGTTCGAGAGGTGAGGAGCAAGAAGTGATCCATCCCTCAGGTGGAAATCGGGAAGCACCTGACATGGAGCTACCTTCGAGCTCTGAACCTTGTGTCCCTGTGGATCCTCAGACGTTAAATCGAGAGGTGGACTCGCAATTGCAAGTCATGGGTGGAAATCTGGAAGCACCCAAGTCCCCTCCAACGAAAGGTACATCTCGATCCTCAACTCCTACTTCTGACTATGATCAACAGGCCGAAGAAGTCTTCATTGGCGAAGTGCGTCAATTCATGGCTGATCAATCTCAGAAGATGGCTCAGCTCGAAAGAATACTCGCTGTGGTCCGCAATGCTGCAATGCCTGCTGATGGCACAAGTGAATCCCAAGGCCGTCATGCCGAACTTCTCGAACAGGCGATATGGGCTGAGGATGCAGCACGGAAAGCCACTGATGAAGCCGCTGTAGCTCGAGCAGAGGCTGCAAGTGCGAGGGCTGAATTAGCCGAGATGCGAGCAGAGCTGCGAGCCTTCCAATATTCCAGTGAACTTCGACAGGATGTGATGAAGGCCATACTCGATGACCTGTCGAACCAAGTGCCTGCCCAACTTCAAGCAATCTTCGAAGGTATGTCCACCCTCCTCTCCCGTGCTGATGATGCCAACAAGGGGGAAAATAAAGAGAAAAAGAAGGGGGATACAACGGGCAAGAAAAGGGCAGCAAGTGAACCAGCTGGACCACCTCCAAAAATACCAAGAATCATGAGCAAAGCAGTGGAGGATGCTAAACAGGCAGAAAACCTAAGGGTCCAGCGTACACTGGAAATGGAGAGAAGGAGAGAAGAGGACAGAGAAAGAAGAAGAAAAAGACAAGAACGACAGTCAGAAGAAGAAAGGAAGATAGATCTTCTCATGACAAACTTTAAGTTTGGGAACAGAGAAGACACTGAACAAATTCTGACTCTGGAGATATTCAAGCTTCTGAAAATCACTGGGATATCTACACACAGCAATATGTCTCCAGAAGAATGTATTGCTTGGTGGAAAGATGGAGTAATTGATGGTGAGTTCGTGGGGGAAGCCTACAGGAACTACAGGCATCTAGATGTCACAGATGAATACTTAAGCCTGGTAAATCCGAAAGACCCCATCAAGACACGAGAAGCCATTAACAAGAAAAGGAAAGCCAACAAGAAGTAAGCTCTCATGGTCCAAACTCCATCTCATTTCAATGTATTGATATCTATGTTGTTCTTGGTCTTATTTCTTTCAATCCTGTCTACTAAACTCTACTTTGTAAACATTCCCTTTTTATAATCATATATATCTTTTGCTGGGGGTGTTGCGTGAGTTATATTATTCATAGTTTAGTAGAGTATTTTGTCAAACTTACCATATGCGCTGAAAAATAAAATCCTTGTTAATTCTTTCTATCAAATCAGCCATATAGAGTAAGTATAAGTGTTGGCATCATCAAAAAGGGGGAAATTGTTAGGAACATCATGTAATAGGTTTTGATGATACCAACTGTTAAGTAGAAATCCCCGAGTCTCGACGCATAGGCAAAACGCTGTAAGTTCGACAAGTAAACCAAGAGCGAAAATACAACCGAGTAACTTTGAGCTCAACTCGGAAAATATTTAAGCTTGAGGTAAATTTGTTTGAACATCTTAGAAGTCTCGTGTGTTGTAATCATATAGACAGATCAGAAGAAGGCATGGGACAACACTGGAGGAATAAGGGTCTTCGAGACATCAACTAAGTCTCGAGACATAAGCAGAGTTCGACAGGTAGGACCTCTCGATACAGTTATCCAGTTCGAGACATAAACAGAGTTCGAGAGATAGACCTCTCGATATTTGAGTTCGAGACATCAAGCGATCAAGATATCAACCTTGGTCTCGATACACTAACAATTCTCCAACAAAGCTGAATAACGGTCATACTTAAAGTTTGGAGAAGAAGAATATCATGGAGATGGAATAATGAAGAGGTGCCGAACGTGAAGATTTCAAAATGGGCGGAAATGGATGACACGTCAGATTTCCACCACAAACGGTCAAAAGGTGCACCAATGCTGAAGTGGTCTGATTCCCTACAATCAAGGAATAATGGGAATATAAAAAGAGTAACTTTTACCAAAAGACAAAATTGGAGCATGGACTCAAGAAAAGTGAACTATGGAATATTCACTACAAGACAAAGAGGTTCAAGTTACAAGATCACCACTCCATGAAATATGCTGAAAATACGCAAGACCCATGATCAGCATGGGAGACAAATTTCAAACGGAATAATTTTCCCTCCAACGGAATTATTCCTCTACTCTCATATATAAGGACGTAAAGACACAGAAGAAAATAAGGGGAAAAGAGAGAAAAAGGAGTTAAAAAGAAAAGAGGTTCGAAATTCTTAAGAAGTGTCTGTCTAAAACGTTCAAGTGCAAGTGCTCAACTTGGAATATCATCCTGATATTCAAAACAGCGAGAAAACACATCTTAGTGTTTCAAGAGAGTTACAAAGCTTAAACTGTTATACATCCAGAAGGTGACCGAAGCTGCTCTACATCGAAGTTGATTCAACGATAGCTTGTGGTCAGATTGGAGCCTGTTACATTCAATTGTGACAACCAAAAACACCTTGCTTTGGATTAAGCAAGAGAGGTGGAGTAACCTGGCAGCTGTCCGAGTGAAAGAAACCTGAGGCTTGACGCGGGCTTGGTGATCAAAGGTCAAGTGCTCGAGAGGTGGAGTAGCTGGAAGCGGGGAGAAAGACCTTGGAGAGGTAGAGTAACCTGGGAGCTGTCTTGTGAAGATCCTGAGGCTTGACGCGGGCTTGGTGATCAAAGGTCAAGTGCTCGAGAGGTGGAGTAACAAGAAGCGGGGCGAAAAACCTGAGGCTTGAGGCGGGCTTCGTGATCAAAGCTCAAGCGCTCGATATTGTACTAAAAAGGGAAGTTTTTAGTGCAATCCTTCCAGGGAGTTTCTGGAAGAAGAGTGGACGTAGGCGGGTTGGCCGAACCACTTAAAAATCTCTCTTGCATTTACTTACTGTTTTTATCTCTCGCTAACCTCTCGATTGCACTGCATATAAACGCACTTCTCGAACTAACTCAAACTCGTGCTAACTAAAAGGGGATAACATTTCCGCTGCGCATAAAACTTTGTCTTCACCTCGTGAGGTATCGAACCTAAACATCCTAAGTTCAATACACACGAGAGGTTGAAAAGATTTGCAAAATCTTATACAAGTCTATTCACCCCCCCCCCTCTAGACTTGTACCCCATCCCCTTGGGACCAACAGCAGCAAGTGTCATTGCGGAATGCAGAAGGTGATCGGGTTACCTATCGAGGGATCGTTGTCAAACCAGGAATCAAGTTGGTATCCATGATGAAGGTTAAGAAGTACATGATGAACAATCATGAAGCTTACCTATGCATGGTTAAAGATCTCGATTCCATGGAAGAAGCGCTTGAGCAGATAACGATGGTAAGAGATTTTCCTGATGTTTTTCCAGAGGAGATACCAGGAATGCCACCAGAAAGGGAGATAGAGTTTGGTATTGATCTATTACCTGGAACCGCACCAATCTCGAAGACACCTTACAGGATGGCACCGAAGGAGATGCAAGAACTGAAAGAGCAACTGCAGGAATTGCTAGACAAAGGTTACATTCGGCCAAGTGTCTCTCCGTGGGGCGCTCCAGTGCTGTTTGTTAAGAAGAAAGATGGTGGATTGAGACTTTGCATCGACTACCGTGAGTTGAATCAAGTAACGGTGAAGAATAGGTATCCTTTGCCTCGAATTGATCATCTGTTCGATCAATTGAAGGGAGCTGGAACGTTCTCCAAGATCGATTTGAGATCAGGTTATCATCAATTAAAGGTAGCTGAAAGGACATACCCAAGACTGCGTTCAGGACGAGGTATGGGCATTATGAGTTCACTGTGATGCCGTTTGGGTTGACTAATGCACCTGCGGTATTCATGGATCTCACGAACCGAGTTTTTTGACCATATCTAGATCAGTTCGTGGTTGTTTTCATTGATGACATTCTGATCTATTCCAAGACCCCTGAAGAGCGTGAAGATCATCTGAGAGTGGTTTTGCAAATTTTAAGGGAAAACCAGTTCTACGCTAAGTTGTTCAAATGTGAATTTTGGCAGGATAAGATTGCATTCCTTGGACATGTAATCACTAAGGAAGGAGTAGCTGTTGATGTAACACCCCGTACTTGGCTGTACCGAACAGCCGGAGTAATTACCGCCACACCTAGACTAAACCCAATCACATACAGATAGGATTCATTCTAGATGCACAGGCTAAAGCTAAGGAAACTGTACTATATCATCATGACCATCATAACTTGATATATATTTTCATAACATCAACAAAAGAGTAGCTAAACTAGCTACTAACATGTACCAAAGTTTAGTTACAGCCCACCAAGAGAGTTTGAACTAGACCCGACCTCACTAGCCATCTTAGCACTAGCATGGCTACAAAAGATATATACACAAAAGGCCAGACTTGACTTCCCACCCTAGGCACTACCTAGTCTAACAAGTGATACACCGGGCCAGTATAGGTGCCCCAAACGAGGTGCCACTCTCCCTCGAACCAGGTGATGTAGTCCAGAAAGTTGCAAGTATTGATATACATCATCCACTCGTCATGATACTCCGGGGGACTCAGGTCCCACGGGTAGGGATAGCGAACGACAAACTCGAGGGGATCACTCCCAGGTAAAACCTCTATGGGATAAAACCCATAGCTAGCCTGGATGACGTCTAGAGGACACAACGGGTCAACTGGGGCAGGTGACCAAACCCGTACCGCTGGTGAGACAGAAGTGGGCACAGGGTTGGGAGTACAAGTCAGCACTGGAGGGTCTGGAGCGTAGCCGGGGGCGAACGGGTCATCATCAGACAGATACTGTACGTAGTCATCGTAATCTAGGACGGGGAACTCAAACTCCGATGGATCGGAGTCCGCGGGGCTGCATGAGCCCACACTAGATTCCATCTGACAGAGGACACAATGAAGTGTAGTTAGCACGACGGCTAAGTAAGGAAATCCATTGTCACTCAAAAGTAAACAAAGGTTTCAAAAGAAACATAATACTCAGCAAACTGTAAGCTTTACCCATAAGTTGCAATCTACCTGCAAACAGATTATCAACAAAAGAAAGTATAGCATAGTATATGAGTGACATCAGCATATAATACTTTCATTTCCAAGTTTTCCATCATTTAAATCAAAATAGTGAGTTCCTCAACACACACTCTTACTGTTCAGAACTCGTGACATTTTATTCTGCGACCTAATTACGGAGTAACTAGGTTTTCATAGTTAGTAAAATTTACTTAGTTTCCCCCTGGATAAGTGCAAGGCATACTTGGAATATTTTCAAGAACCTCGGGCCGCGGCACTCATGCCACCCGCAGGTCAAACATCTCAATAACTTCCGGGCCACGGCTCACAAGCCTCCTGTAAAGTCAAATATCTCACTAACTTCCGGGCCACGGCTCACAAGCTTCCCGCGAAGTCAAACATCTCAATAACTTCGGGGCCACGGCTCAATAGCCTCCCGCGAAGTCTAACATCTCAATAACTTCCGGGCCACGGCTCACAAGCCTCCCGTAAAGTTAAACATCTCAACAACATTATCCAGAAACTAAGGTTTCAAAACATTCTTTCCTTTTCTTGAGTTTAATTAGCATTAACACATGATGACTCAAAACGAACATTCTTATCCAAATATGTTTCCAAACTGCATATATTTGTCAATGACTTTTCATCATGAAATTCCAAGTGACAAGGGTCACACTTGTCTCTTAAAAACACAATTTTTCCTCCAAATTAATGAACGTAATTTACAAAATAATATTTGAACTTTCAAAAATTGACTCGGTTGCCCGTAGGCCTTCCAAACATCATAACATTCAGGAGCAAAAACATCGGAAGAGGGTTCGGTCGGAAACGGAATCGCGTCGCGCAGACTCGCGGATGTCCGCAGCGTCGGACGCGTGCGTCCGGGCCGCGTCCGCTCGTTCGGCAGGGACGCCGAAATCCTGGACACCCACGGACGCGCAGCGAACGCGCGTCCGTGGTCGCGTCCGGCCTTTCGGCCGTGACGCCGTAACTTCGGGCACCCACGGACGCGCAGCGGACGCGCGTCCGTGCCCGCGTCCGGCCGTTCGGCCGTTACGCCGAAACTTTGGGCGCTGATGGACGCGCGTCCAAGGCCGCGTCCAGCCGATTCTGCCAACTTCGGGCAGCAAAAACTGGGTTATAACGCCCCGATTTCTCCACTATTTTCACAAGTATAAGCCTATATGAACATAAACACAACATATACATGCATACAAAAATTACCAAACATTAAAGTGTTGTTTCTTTGAGCCAACTTGTAGATCCATAACTTAGCACATATCTTTCACATAAAAAATTCCTAGTCACATAATTTACTGGCATTTGTTCACCTTCAAGTGATTAAACCAACTTAAGGGATTCCTTACCTCCCAAGTAGATTTTAAGACCGTAGAAAGATGGTGATCTTCTCCTCCAAACTTTTCACCGAAGATCCTAAACAAAAATCACCATGATAACCACATTTTCATGAACCCTTAGTTTAAACTTAAGTTCTAGGAAGGATTCTAGTCATATTAATTGAAAAAAAACCAAAGTTTTTACCTATTATGGAGCACTTGTGTTGAAGAAAAAGCTATGGAATTCTTGGATCACAATGTAGAAGAATGAAATTTTCTTCCTCTTCTTTTCCCTTCTAATTTTCGAAAATGAGAGAGAGAGAGAGTGAGTGATGGGAAGTTGGCTTGAAGCTTAAGTTAACAAGTATGATCATCCCATACTTCTTATGACAAAACACTATTTAATCACCATGTGGTAATAAGGATGACACTTGTCAAAATTCCATGGTAGATCTTGAAGAGTAGGGATTATTTTGCCAGTTTGGGATCAAATCAGATAAAGGTTCGGAGGATTATAACTTAATTCGGGAAAATTCTAACACCAAAATTATTCTAAAAATAATCCCGTCATTAACCACTAAAATCGGGAATTTTTCGGTATCTCGCGAAATATAGGTACGAAGGTCCGTAACAATTTCACTCTTACAGTCCGTTTAAATTTCTCTTGAACTAAATAGGAAGTTCAGGCTTAATCGTATCGTACTTAATAATCCACTTTATAGGGAAATTCGAACTGTATATACATCCTTAAAAATTTTCGGTTCGTGACCGGTACGTAGATCGCAGCTTATTAACAACTAGTCTAAAAAAAAATTCTTTCGAAGTACCGAGAGATCTTCTCATAAATGTCATAGCCTAAAAAAAATTTTTCGAACCCTAACTTTGCCGGAATAACTGAGGGGTTACAGTTGATCCTTCGAAGATTCAAGTAGTGATGGATTGGAAAGCACCAACTTCAGTGACAGAAGTAAGAAGTTTTCTAGGATTAGCTGGATATTATAGAAGATTTGTGAAAGACTTCTCCAAGATTGCAAGGCCAATGACGAACCTAATGAAGAAAACCACTAAGTTTGTGTGGGATGCAAGCTGCGAGGAAGCTTTTTAGGAGCTGAAGAAGAGGTTGACAACTGCACCAGTGTTGACTTTACCATCCGGTACGGAAGGATTTGAAATCTACAGTGATGCTTCTAAGAAAGGATTGGGTTGTGTGCTGATGCAGAATGGAAAGGTTGTTGCTTATGCATCAAGACAACTGAGGACTCATGAGGTGAATTATCCTACTCACGACTTAGAATTGGCTGCTGTAGTCTTCGCCTTGAAGATTTGGCGCCATTATATATATGGAGTGCAGTGTAAGATATTCACCGATCATAAAAGTCTGAAGTATATTTTCACCCAAAAAGAATTGAATATGAGGCCGCGAAGGTGGTTAGAATTGATCAAAGACTATGATCTAGTCATTCAATATCACGAAGGGAAAGCGAATGTGGTTGCAGATGCGTTAAGCCGAAAATCGGAACACTCTATGAATGCGACATGGGTACTTCCAGAAGGATTGTGTGAAGATTTCAGAAGACTCAATCTTGAAGTCAAGACTGAAGGTGAAGTAGAAGCAGAAATTGACTTTTACAACATGGTGATTATGCCATCAATATTTGAAAAAATCAAGCAGAAGCAGTCCGATGACATCGAGTTAGAAAAAGTAAAGGCTGGGATGGTTGACAATAAAAATGGATCCTTTGAGCTGTGGCAAGACGAAAGTATTCGATTTGAAGGGCGATGGTGTATACCTATAGCCTGTGAAGAAGTGAAAAGAAAGCTTATGGAAGAAGGGCACAGTACTCCCTATTCAGTGCACCCTGGAGGTGACAAGTTATATAAGGATTTGAAGAAACATTTTTGGTGGACAAGAATGAAGAAAGAAGTAGCCGAATTTGTGGCCCGATGTTTAAATTGTCAAAAGGTTAAAGCCGAAAGAAGTAAGCCTAAAGGATTAGTTCAATTGTTGGAGATTCCACAGTGGAAATGGGATTCAATCTCTATGGATTTCGTCGGTGGTCTGCCACTGACTAAAGCTGGAAAGAATAAGATTTGGGTTATTGTAGACAGACTGACTAAGACTGCTCGATTTATAGCAATGAACGAGACTTGGAGTATGGAGCAGTTGGCTAAAGCTTATGTGAAGCAAGTGGTTAAGTACCACGGAGTACCTAAGGATATTATTTCCGATAGAGATTCAAGGTTTCTATCTCAATTTTGGAAAGCTTTGCAAAATGCAATGGGTACAAGATTGAAGTTGAGTACGGCATTTCATCCAGCTACGGATGGACAAACCGAGAGGACTATCCAGACTTTAGAAGATATGCTAAGAGCTTGCGTGATTGATTTAAAAGGGTCGTGGGATGAACATTTTGATCTTATTGAATTCTCCTACAATAACAGTTATCATGCTAGTATCAAGATGGCCCCTTATGAAGCTTTGTATGGCCAAAAGTGTAGAAGCCCTTTGTGTTGGAGTGATATGGTTGATGTGGTCGTATTAGGACCCCAGTACTTGGAAGAGACCATTGAGAAAGTCAAGCTGATTCAAGCAAGAATGAAAGCTGCTCAAGATCGTCAGAAGTCATATGCAGATTTAGGACGGAAACCAGCAGAATTTCAAGTGGGAGAAAGAGTTCTTCTAAGAGTATCACCAACCAAATGAGTTATGCGATTTGGGAAGAAGGGTAAACTAAGTCCAAGATTTATTGGTCCGTATGAAATCTTGGATAGGATTGGTCAAGTAGCTTATCGGTTGGCCTTACCTATGGAATTGGATAAGGTAATGAACTTATTGCTTAAGTTAAATAAAAGAGATTCAATGGAAGGATGAAGTTAAGCTTAACTTGTTGTTGTTAGGTGCATGATGTATTCCATGTGTCTCAACTGAAGAAGTACGTTCACGATGCTTCGCATGTGATCAACCCTGAGGTAAGAAGGAACTCTGCTTAATTTCAAATACGATATTTGATCAGTAAAGTGATGAAAGATTTGGTAAATTGTAAGGTTGTGGAGATGGATGAATCTCTCTCATATGAGGAAAAACCAGTACAGATATTGGATTCTAAGACCCGTGATACCCGAAGGAAATCCATAAAGCTTGTGAAAGTATTGTGGTCCAACCACTTAGCCGAGGAAGCTACGTGGGAAGTTGAGGAGGATATGAGAAATCGGTATCCGGAGTTGTTTGCTTTAGGTAATAGTCAAGTTACGGGGACGTAACTTTCTTTTAAGGAGGGCAGGTTTTAACACCTCACTCCGTTTGTTTTATAGAATAGCATGTTACATGTTGTTTAGATTTAAGTTGTTAAGCTAAGATAAGATTGCTTTGGGGGCGAAGCTTTTCTTTTAAGGAGGGTAGATTGTGACACTTGAGATTTTTGGTTCCAATATTGCCTATTGAACTTTCAAAGTTATTCCCTATTATTCCACAATGTTCATCTAATCTTTATACCATATTCATTGGACTCTATTTCTATGTTCAATTTCATTTGAACCTTGAGCTATATTCATTTGGACTACCAATCCTTATACTAATTATTATATTATTTTTATAACTATATTACTATTATATAGTATTGTGAGATATAGTAATTATATTTAATTATTTTATATATAAATATGATATGCGTGTGTGCATGTGTGGTGTAACGTATGTATATATATATATATATATATTTATTAAGTTTCTGTGTGTGCGTGTATAATTATATATATATATATATATATATATATATATATATATATATATATTAGTATATAAGTATATATATATATATTTATATATTATTATCATTATATTATATATATATATGTAATTAATTAGGTGATCACTATTTTGGACCTTATATTATAAATTATATTTTGATGTGTATATATATGTATAATAGCCGTGTGGATATATATATTATATATGTGTGTAATATATATTACTACTATATATAATATTATATAAGATCAATATCTTTAATACATAATAAGGGAGATTGGAGGTTACAAAGTTTGATTTGGAGAATTCTAAAAATTAAAGGATGACTACCTATTTATCTTCCTTCATATAAGGGATTGATTTAGTCTTTCCCTTTAGTCTTCCTAGTCTCCTAGCCGACATCTTCATCTAAAAAGAAGGGAATTTTCTTCTTCATCTTTTCCTTCTGATTCGTTCCTGCGTAAAAAAAAAAAAATATTTTCTTCCATCATTTTTATTCAAGAGTTTGGAACTTCATCTTCTCAAGTAAGTTAGTATTTTTAGTAGTTTTTCCGGGTAGTATGTGTTAGGGTGTTTGTTAAATTGTGTGCTTATGTGGTCTTTCTTTGTGTTGATTGATGATGATGATGGTAGAAGGAGAGCCCTAGTCACCTTGAAGATTGATTTAAAGTTGGTTTTTGATATCCAAGTAAGTGGGTTTTTCTACTTGCTTATCCCATTTGTATGATTTGATGTATATATGAATATATTATATATATATATATATATATATATATATATATATATTGTGTTGTGAAAAATTGATGCAAGTTGATGATCATAAAATATGTGATTTTTGGATATAAAAAAATATATTTTTAATATATGTATATGCGTAGAAATGCATATGAATGTATGTGGTGTTTGATCATGTGTGTAGATTATACATAAATATATTTCATACGTATATATATAAAGATATATATGGTTTGTATTATACATATATATATGTGTATAAGTGTAGTATATATGTATATTGCTATATACTGTGAGTACCGTATATATATATATATCTATAAATAATAAAATAATATTTTTCGTAAATACATATACTGTATGTATATTTATAAATATATATAATGTTTTTCGTATTAATATTATATATATACTGTACGTATATTTATAAATAAATATATATGTTTTTCGTAATGCTATATATATATATATATCGTATGTATATTAAAATAGTTGTATGTATATATAATCCATGTATGTACAGTAAGCATATTAGAATAATTATACATATAAATATATATATTATATTTTTGTAGTAGTACGTATAAAAGAGAAAGAAAGAAAATAAAATATATAATAATAATATTTTCTTTTACTTAATTGTGCTGTACGTATGCTTTAAAAAAATAATAAATAAATAAAATGTTTTCTTTTATTTTATTATACCGTATGTGTTATTTGTGTATATATATATTCCTTATGTTTTTGTGTGTAATTATCATGTATGTATTAGTTGTAAAATGAAATTTATTAATTAGTATTATCTAGAATTGAGATATTAATTGATTGTTAGTATTTGCATGAAATTAGGAATTTGTGTGGTTGGTAGAAATTTTAGTGTATGTGTATATTTGTATCCAGTACGTAAGTACGTAGTTTTATAAAAAAATTATTTAATTATTTTAAGTTATAATTGGCTTTGTTAATTTGGATGGATTTATGTTAAATATGGATAGATAATTATTCTAAAATTTTCTTTAGTGATAATTGATCTTTTTGACATTTTTTGGGAATAAGGATTTTTCTTTTATTAAGAATACTATTTTATGAGAGATTGAGAATTTTGGACAAATTAGAGTTTTCAAATAAAATATTCCTTTACAAATTTTCAAGAGATTTTAGTATGGGAAAATGATTTGGAAAATTATATTTTCTTAAAATATTGGAAGCTATGTGAAATTTGAAATTTGATTATGTGATTGTAATTTAATTGTTATAGAGGAGTGCCCGTCAGGAACAATCCTCGGGTACTAGAACACTATGGTGTGTTCTGTAGGAATGGGTCTATGTACCCTAAATTACAGGGTAGTCAGTAGAAACTTTATCCTGGTTACTAGGGCTGGTAACTTTCTGTTGAGGCTTGGAATCCTCATTCGGGGGTGTGCACACTTAAGGTTAGAGTCCGGTTTCCGATAGTGAAAATGGGAATTCTTGTGTAGTACAGCATAAGTTATGTTACTAGGGCCTGAAAATAAAAGGACCCTTTCCCATTACGTTTGTGTATGATTTATACTTCCATATTATCATTATTATTTTTGTTATTATATTAACAATTTTTCTGAGCAAAGGAAATGCAGTTGAATTTTCTGAAAGGTTTGGTAAAAAGGCTACTACCCCTTTTTCAAATTATATAAAAGTATTATTATTAAAAATTATTTTTTTGGGGGTAGGCAAGTCCCTTACTTAGCATGTTTTGCTAACCGCTTTTTATTTGTTGTTGTTGCTGTTGCTTGTGTAAGTAGCAGGGAATAAATGATAAGAGTTGCAGTGGCGATAGCAGTAGACTGAGTTGCTGTTAGCTCGGGGATTTAGCAAAATAAAGGATTATGTAATGAAGATTATTTAAGAATTTTATATTATTATTTTGAGGATTATGAGAACTTGATGTTATTTTTTTAAATTTGGGATTTGTTTGAGACTAGCCTTGCATCTAATCAAGTAGGATTAGGTGTGGCGGTAGCACCCTTGAATAAAGTTATTGTGGATTTTGATTAATATGAATTTAATAAGTATTAATATTTCCTTCTATAGTAAGGCTATTTTTAGTAAGCCCCGGGATGTGAATTTGGGGGTGTTACAAGGGATTTGTGCTGCATGTCGATAGCACTCCATATGTTCAAACCGCACTACATGAGAGCATATTTTGAAGTTCTAGTCTCTTCCTTGTTTATCATACATGGAATTGGGTGGGATGTGGACTATGTGAAGGACATCTTTGATGTTCGTGGTACTCAGTTCATTCTAAATGTTCCCATTAGTATGAGAAGGCCGCCTGATTCGTGGATATGGTACTAGGATTCTAAAGGAAATTACTACGTTAAGTCTTGTTACATATATTTAGTTAGGGAAGTCTCGGAGGTAGCAAATGTTTGGTCTAGCTTGGGTTGCCGTAAAACACCCACACGAATGGGAACCTAGCAAACTGGTTCTTTGTCTGACTCGAAATAGTAAATGGTGAGCTACTTTGTAAATTTTTAATGGATTGCTGGGGTTGTGGTGTAGCAGGAATGATTCTGTGTTGAAAGAAGTGCCTATGTGATGATCTCTATGATAAATACGTCACTTACCCTATGGGTTAGCTGGATAAGTGTTAATGAAGGGGAGCTAATAGTTGCTGAAGTAGTGGCCAGTCAGAGCGGTGGAGGAAGCGGGAGAGGGGGATGCTTAAATTGAATTCTGATATTAGTACCGACTTGGAAAATAGGGTGATGAGGGTTGGGATGTGTGCTTAAAGATGATGATGGAAATTTCATTGCAGCAAAATGAGTGGGATGGCTGGGTCTTTTCATGGCGGTGAGTTTTCGTGAAGCTCTTAGTTGGTTGAAAGAAGTTGGGTTTGGGTGATGTTGATGTTGGAACAGATTCACAGCTGGTTTTTCATGCTCTATCTTCAACTTCTTTTAATTTAGATTTTGGCATTGTAATTGATGATATTAAAGAAATTGCATCCATAATAAATGGTGTATGTTTATATTTTTTTAAGCGATTTGCGAATTATGCCGCCCACACTTTTGCTCAGGAGGTCGTTTCTGTGTTAGATTGTAGCTAGTGGTTAGACACTCCACCTCTTCATCTTGTTGACTTTCTTTTGCCGAATTTAATGCATTAAGCTTTTTGCGTTACAAAAAAAAATGTTATAGTCCATGTAGTTACATAATGCATTTATAATTATGAATTTGTAGCAGTCACTTAATAAACATGCAACTATTACTTAATATAATTGTATGCTAATTAAAAAAAAAAACTGAAAAGAAATATCAATATAGGTTTCATTTAAGAGATCTCAATTATAACTTTTTAATTATTTTGCATACATTAATTTTATTTGTATGAAAAGAAAAAAGAGAAAAATAAATTCAATTTAAAAATAAATTTATGGAGAGAAATATTAATTTATTAAAATTAAAATTATAAATAATTTTAAAAATTTATCAACTATTCGGAATATGGGTTTGCGCTTAGTTTAATAGATTCTATATGTTTAATTTTATTTGTTTATTTAATATCCATTGTTGTGGATTAAATTTCAATTAACTTTAGTTTTTTCACATCATAATTAGTACGTTGTATATTCATCAGAAATTTGGGTCATATTCATTAATATTGATGGAGGAATGAGACTTGAGCCCAAGGTCAATTGGACCAAGAAGTGAAAATCTAAGACATAATTTGATCAGGTGGGAGTGGGGGGTAAATTTTATTGTGGATCATGGTCCAAAACGGTGCCGTTTCTTTTTAATAAAAAGAAACATCACACATTCCGTCTAATTAATTATGTTTGTATGACGTATTTAGTTTCATTTTATATACATTGTAGTTTCATTTCAGCATAACTAAAGTATCATTTTGTTTCAACTATAGTTTCGTTTGGCATTATACACTCAATATGTAAGACATGTTATTGAATTTCTTTTTATACACACTACAATCTTATTACAACACAACTCTAAAGTATAATTCTAATTCAACTAAGGTTTCATTGGACAATACACACTCAAATGTGTGAAACTGTTATTCAGTTTCATTTTATATACATTGTAGTTTCATTGCAACACAACTAAAGTATCATTTTGATATAATTACAATTTCATTTGACAATATACACTCAATGGACTTGATATAATTATTTTGTTATAATTATATTATTTTGATATAATTACAATTTCATTTAATAACCGAAATATCCGAAATTTTAACCGAACCTTCATAACCGACCGACCAACATTCATAATCGAAATAACCGAAACCGATGATTTTCGGTCGGTTAAATATAACCGATTTTTTTTTGTAAAATAGCTAAATTTAGTTTATTTATTCAACTAATGCTAAAAGACTACATTGAGATATATAATTAATATCTTAATATATAATTAATTAAAATTAATGTCCTCTAGTACAATAGTAGTTTAATTAGTGAGATATAAATGAACGATTTTTATATATTATATGGTTAACAAATGTCGTACAATCCAATACGTACTACCGTGTAGCTTATATAAATCTATATACTAATGGTTAGGATTAGGGAATGATGAGGTGTATATATATATATATATATATATATATATAATATGTTCAGTATATTCAATATATATATGTATGAAAATATGCACAGTACCCCTCTCTCTATATATATATATATGAAAATATGCACAGTACCCCTCTCTCTCTCTCTCTCTCTCTATATATATATATATATATATATAGTGTTGCAAAAATCCCGCCTAGGCGCCGATTAATCCCCGCCTGGGCGCTAGGCGCTGGTCGACCGCCTAGCGTATCACATTAAATGGTGTTCTAGGCGGCTGGCCGGCTAGGCGACCGCCTTGGCCGCCTAAGCTCCGCCTAGGCCGCCAAAGCACCGCCTAGGCCGCTTAGGCGCGACCGCCTAGGCGTCGACTAGACCGACTAGGCCTTCTAGTCGGTCGATTAACTATTGTTTTTTTTAATGGGTTATTTCACTCAAAACAACATCGTTTTGAGCGAAATAATCCTAAATTGTACAAACTTTATATATTTTTTAGGTTAATATTTAATATTTTAGTATTAACTATTAAAGTATTATATAATTTATAATTATTAGTCTTTAAAAAATTAAAAATACTTAAACAAATTTTTAAAAAATAAAAAAATACACGGGCGCCTAGGCGCCGATTAATCCCCGGCTAGGCGTCCTAGGCGCTAGGCGCTCCCCGAGCGCCTAGCGATTTTTTCAACCATGTATATATATATATATATATATATATATATATATATATATATATGAAAATGAGTACAGTACGTATAGACATATATATATGTACACTGTATAGTATGTATATATGTGTGTATATATATATGATTATAAAAATATTGTGTGTACCATATACATATTAGGATTATAAGAACTATAAGACTCAATATATTATTCTTAAAATAACTGGGATGAGGAAACTATAATATTCTTAAAATAATATTAGTAAAATAAAGTGATTAAAATTAATGTGATAGACTATGGACTTGTAAAATATAAAAGAGATGCGGTTAAGATTTTTTTCTTTTAATTAATCTTCAGTTTTTTGGTCGGTTTTCGATTTTCCCTTGAAAATTCGATAACCGACCGAAAAACTGAAATAACCTATTTTTTTGATCTTAATAACCGAAACCGAACCCAAAACCGAAATATTCGGTCGGTTTGGTTTTCGGTTGGTTCGACTTTTTTGCTTATCCCTATCCACGGGTGACTACTCTATAGGGGCAGCGCTACATTCATTTGAGTGGGATTTATTGACCCCACCCAAATTTTGTTTTTTATTCTCTATAAATATATATACTTTTAGAAATGTTAAAATTGAATCCACTAAAATAAATATAACGGGCCAACATATAAATTGAAAATTTGTAATTCTCAAAACATAATAGTAAAAAATTTAATAACTCTTTATTTTATGAGAATTCGAAGTGCAAATTAGAGAGCGAGAGATGAAACAAAGAATTGAAAAGTTACTAAAGTTTTTCAAACAAATTTTCCTCTTTTCTTGAAATAACTATGGAGTTTCAAAGTTGAGTTCAAAATTAAAAAAAAATTTGTGCTACTTTACTCATTCAAAACATTAGTATTTTACTAAACGTTTTTAGAGCTTCTTAAATGCGTTGATAGAGAAAATTTTAAATAACACACGTATTAGATAAATGTAAACTGAAAACATTTATTTATAAAAATATTTATATTTATATTTCTATATTATATATTAGTGTGAGTAATATTAAATTTACTATATCGAAATCCATGAATTTGAATCTGGACTTGGCCATTGCTACTCTTTGGGATTATTCTTTATTTATTTATTTTCTTTACTAAACGACCATTTTAGATTTTTAGAGTTGGGAATAGTGATGCACTTATATGATGTAAAGATTTTTGAAGAATACCCTTGGTGATACGTGGTATTTCTTGTGTACGCGGCAGAGGCCCACGTCATTTCGTAATCGCAATACTGCCAGGTCATCGAGTCATGGTGTGAGTGCGAGGAAGATCTAACCCCTACGTTAACAAACCCGATTGCCAAATTCTTCTCCCTTCAAGATTTTTGGTTTACATAAAAGAATCAAAGTTTGTGTGAATTCCGGGTTAACCTTGATTCTCTCTTGTCTCTTCCTCCACGTCTCCAAATCAGCCTGACTCCCCGGCTCCGGCGTTTTCTCGCCGTCCGGCTGATACTTTCTTCGTGGAGTGTGACCTGGAGTTCTAATCCTTCTGTTGCATGCAAAATTTCAGTTCATAGTGTTTCGTGTCCATTTATTTTGTCTTCCGCACAATTCTTTGATTACTTTCTGTAATTGTTGTGAATACATGTGAAAAGCGTTAGTTGTAAATCATCCTGTGAGGAATTAGGGTTTTTATTTGGATTTGGGGGAGTTATGTATATAGAGGAAGTAAAGGCAGTAACGATTGAGGAGGAGAAGGAGGAGGAGGAGAGAGTGTCTTCTGGTAATGCGGAAATCTTGAGCAGTGACACGAGGGGCACTCTGGTGGTGGATGTGAGGAAGGTGGTGGTAGGCGTCGGAGCTCGAGCGCTGTTTTATCCGACTTTGCTGTATAATGTCGTTAGGAACCGAATTCAGACAGAGTTCCGGTGGTGGGACTGGATTGATGAGGTATATTTGCTTTGCAATTTAACTATGGATTATATTAAATTATAAACTATGGATTAGATTAAATTATTGCGTTCTCTTTGTCCTATTACTCATGAATTGGTCACAAACAATTATGAATGCTTTTTTTTTTTTGTATACATATTTGAAATTTAATTAGATTTTGGTGATGATAAAGATTATGATATTTGTTGTTTCAAGAATTTTGAGTGTATAACAGTATACTATTCTATTCTTAGTTCTATAAAAATTCAAGAAATTCAATGTAGAATTGTGTGCATTTATTTTTTCAAGTTTTAGAGCCAATAGATGGGAAGATTAAAAGTTTAAGTTAGTTGTGATACACAGAACTGTATTGTGTCTTTAGTGTGTATTGGTAAGTGCTATTGCTCACTGATCTATTTTTGCTTTTAGTTTGTATTGCTAGGTGCTGTCCCTTTTCCATCTGATGTGAAACGGCTAAAAAAACTTGGTGTTTGTGGTGTTGTCACCCTGAATGAGCCATATGAGACACTAGTTCCAACTTCACTATATCGGGCAAGTACTCTGAAATTTGTAACTATTTCTTTTATTTGTGTCATTCACTTTTCACATTGTGTATTCTATCACTCGAGTTCATTTCTATGTCAATTTGTTAGCTTAATTGAAAGCACAAAGTAACTGCAACAAAATAGTTCCACAACAAAAATTAGTGGTGGACAAATTTCAAGGTGAAATCTTGGCTCTTGGCCAGAGCACCAGACAAGTTTTACTTCTCATACTTGCTCTAAATAAATTGAACTAAAAGAAGACCTCAGACTGAATGCTAATACTTGCTCTAGTTGTTAGGCATCAACCAGCGAAGATGTTCCTCTATTCTTCTGTTTTTTTTCTGTAGTAACCTATATCTGTACATATTTATGTGAAGTTGCTATCTGTATATTGTAGGCTCAAGGTATTCATAATCTGGTTCTTCCGACTAGAGATTATATGTTTGCACCTTCACTGACTAACATATCCCAAGCTGTAGAATTTATCCATGGTAAACTTCTAGATGCATTTTGATTTCACCCGTTCCCTTGTTATTCACAGAGAGATATAAAATTTACTAGATGGAGGAAATAAATATCCCTTGTTTAATTATATTTTCTTCGGTCTCTCAAGAGAATGCATCAAGTGGACAAAGGACATATGTGCATTGTAAGGCTGGCAGAGGACGTAGTACAACGATTGTCTTATGCTATTTGGTGAGATTAAAAACTTTAAAATGCTTTGAATGAATGATTGGAAAACCATTTGCATTATTTTCTCAAAGTTTCCTTGTACTATAGGTAAGATACAAGCAGATGACACCAACTGATGCATATGAGTATGTGAAAGCCATACGACCAAGAGTGTTGTTAGCCTCATCCCAGTGGAAGGTGAGCTTTTGCTTCCTTGCTCTCTTTTATTTACAGTTTTATTGTTTTATTTTCTTTCCTCAATTTGACCTCCACACTGTTGAAATATATTACATTTCTATTCCTTAAATCAACCAAACACTATTGAAATATATTTCTTTTAAGGTTTTGATTCTTAAGGAAAATATTACTTATTATGCACAGTTTCTTAATATCTATGTTTTATTTGGAAAAAGAAATATCAATATGAATATGACAATATCATATCTAAGCAGGAATATGATCAAATTTATCCATATAACAGTACCCATGATGCACCTATCTCAGACTTCTGTTCTTTAAGTCTCTGTACAATGACTCTTTTTGGACATTATTTATACAGGCTGTCCAGGAATTCTACTCTCATCTGATGATGGAGACGGGTATCACGTATCCATTGACCTTTCCCATCTCCAGGAGCCCCGGGTTCATGGCCGCAAAAAACCTATTGGCCTTTGATGATAGCTCCGCTTTAATAATAACTGAAGCAGATCTAGATGGATATGATCCAGGCAACATTGAGCCTGGGGCAGCAAGAAATGAGAGACGGTCTGATTTTGGTTTGATTTGGCGGGTTCGAATTGCTGGTGTAGCAGCATTGTCGAGAGTTTCTTGTCTTTGGCTTAATTGCCAGCCTCCATCAAAGAGATCAATTGTACAGTTAGCTGAGTAGATATACATGATACTCACAAGCCTGGAGGATTATCTGTATGATTTCATAGCACATTTAAGAGATGTAATTGTCACGTTGAATCTTGCCCAGTGGGAAGACTCTGTAAATATGCGTCACTCTTCCCATTTTTACCACTCCTGAATTGCATTTTACATTGAAGCTTGGAATGCATATGCCAAGTTCTGCATTGCACAGCTCTTCCGTCACTCAAACATCAACCCTTTCTAGTAAAGGTAGGATTAGAAATGTATATGTGGTACGATGTCATTCATTAGGGGATTTTATTATTTAGATTATTAAAGTAAGTTATTATTATCTATTAATTAAAATTTAATACAGTATTAAATATTTTATTATTTAAAAATTTTAAATAAAAAAATTCTATGTGGCAATTCTAGTAAGCACAAACTTGCAAGTTGTTTTCTAAAAATGTCAATTCCATCATTTTTTAGGTTTGTAGATTTATTTGAAACTTATTTAAATCAGTGGCTTAATTGTTGTTTTTTTTAAGTACTATTGATTCAGTTACAATATAGTATCTACTTTCTTGACCAAATGAAGCACAAAGAGCCAATATTATCTTCACTGAAGTTCGAACTCATTCTATCACAAATGAGAGTACAATTGGGTGCCATTAGACCACAAGGTATTTGACTAATTGTTATTTTTTAAATAGTTGAGTGACTTATTTCTACCTTATCCCATCCAATTATAATGCTTAGTTGTTTAGAATTTGGCTATTTGTAAATGTAAATAATTTATATCTAATATCATAATTCTGTAATGTGAATGGTGCAATTTATGCCTACCACTCATCTAGTAATACTATAATTAGTAGTACACTAATTTTTTTTTTTTTAAATAAAGGTCAAATAAACTATTGAACTACACATAAAATTATAATTAGGCCATCGAACTAAAAAAAAAGGTAATAGGATCTCTGAACCACTTGCCCTATTCTCTGGATTAGTTAGAGGGAGAAATAGTATAAATATAGCCATCGTTGTCTTGCTAAGGCATCGGCTAATCTCTTGTAATAGCAATATGCGATTCCTAAATACAATGTTAATTGACTTTTCCATTTCATTATCTTGTCTTTATCCTTTTATTTATTCTTTGATTATTGGGTTAAGTAATTCGGGTTACCCGGGTTAATTTAATCCATCATTGGTGCTTTCATTAAGAACTCGACATACAAGCTCGAGCGTGCTATCTATCAACTATGACAAGGTCGAGATCCAACTCTCGCAACTTTCACAATTTACACAACACTTGAGTCTCCTCGAGTAGAAACGACCACAATGGGATCGCAAGTCGGCAAACCCTAACCGTGAGGTCGACGAGAGATCTACCGGATCAACTCAACAACAATCGCAATGGCAGGATGGTTCCCATCGCCCCACCTTTGGCCTCGGGCCTCCAAGAGGGGCTAGTCGCGATCCAACAAGCTGCAACCTTGCTAGCTTGCCTCGTGGAGGGGCTCCAAGGAGGCTTTCAACCCCCTCCATTCAGTGTCAAAGCATCTCAAGGGGTGCCGACTATAACACCCCCAATTCTAATACAGAAATTAAAATGATATAATATAAAGGGGGGGCTGGATTACTCAAAATGCGGAAGCTGAAACTCAACTACTTAGGGGTGTCACGCCACACTTAGGTCAATGCTATAACCCAAATGCAATATTTAGACCAAGCGGAGGACATGGGGATCGTGGAGTACCCAGGTGAGTGCATGAAGATATCCCCAAAAGGGAAATAACATAAATGAATGAATGATCCTCAAGCGTTAGATCGAGGAACTCATCCAGCGAGGCTACCTTAGGTAGCTTGTAAAAAGATCAGGGCAGGGGTAGGGTTCGACCATCATATGGAAGAAGGCGGATGGTTTCAGGCTATCCACCTCTGAATCACGCAAGAGACAGCTTGGTCAGCTCACCGAGGAGAAAGAACAAAAAAAGTACAATCCACAGTCGCAGAAGAAGCAAGCAATCGATGTCATCTTCGGCTGATTAGAAGGCGGAGACACACCAGCAGAAAGGAAGAGATGGGCATGGAGCCTCTACGTTGGCAAAGTTGTTCGACCCCCACAAGAGAAGAAGCCAAGGAGGGAACCCATTATGTTCACTGATGATGACCTCTTAGATGGCCCCCTCTCTCGCCGGGATGCACTAGTATTCTTTCCAATACAATATAGAATTAATTGGACATGCATGTATCCTCTCAATGTCCATACTCAACAGACACAACAACTTCTTTACTTCGTACATTGAATTTGGAAGTTCATTATCATTAGGAAACATGTCTTTTAGTAGTTCTAATAATCATGTGAAACTCTTATCACTCCTTCAATTCTTTGCTTTTAAATTATATAATTTAAGCACAGAAGATAACTTAGTATATTTAGTACACCTAGAGAACTAAGGTTTTGTAAGAAATAATATCAAACATTCCCTGAAAAATGGAGAAATTAGAAACCCACGAAAGGTTAATTAAAAATAAGAAAAACGAGAAGGATATTATTTGGGTAGGTTGCAAGTACGAATCGAGTTGCACTCTCTCCTTAAAACCTTATTTACCACCTCTCATGGTGCTAGGAGCGTTGCAGTCTAGGTTTCCCAGGATAAAACGTACTACGGTTCTAATGTTTAAACACCCAAACTTAGAACTCGGTGAACGAGAACGTGGGATGAACACAGGTGGCTAGAAAAAAAGAGGAGCAGAGTTTCGATGTGAAAACTTGATTATTTCTTGTTCATAAAATGCTACTGCTCAACCTGGAATTATATAGGAGATGAAGAATTAATAGCATATTAATCATGACATTAATATGATAATTAAATCAAACTCATAACCCCTGTAACAAAAGACCACTATCTGAGAATTAATTCAGTAATAAACAAATTAGAATTAATTTAAAATTAATTCCGAAAGTGATGAATTAAGATTCTGAACCATCACAAACCCGAATCGTACACGAGACGAGACAACGAGGGGTTAAACCCGAGTTGATCAGATTACATGAGTGGACAATCATTCGACCAACCTGAGTTGATCGAATGGTACCATGAGCCGATGGCCGAATCATGACCATACCAGAATGGCGAGGCGACGAAGCATCGGCGTGGCCGAACCGTTTTCACGAGTTCATAAGGCCGAGCTGATCAATGTATCAACTATGGCCGAACCAAACCCACGAGTTCCTAGGAAAAATGTTACAAAAATTTGGCATAACGTTACCCGCAAGGCGGAGCCAATTTTCCGAACGACATTCATGCCCGCAGGTGCCGGCGCATAAGAGTCAAGCCTTTTCAAGAAAGAGCTTCTATGCTATACAATTCAATAAGCCTTAGAAGAGATCTTGTATAAATAGTGGTGCAAACCCACTTTCCAAACCAATGTGGGACAAAACCTTACTTGAAAGCTTTTCCCTCCATTTTTTTTAACTCAAATGGGTCAACTTTGAGAACCAATATCTCATTCACCCATTATCTATTTTGTGCGTACAATATATCAATCTTTTCATCTAACTACGAAGAACCCGAATCCACTTTGTCCTGACCCAAATCGAAAGTGGACCCCATATAAATTTGTACCACAAAATAGCCACTAAAAGTATCATTTTATGCTATATTTTCCAACAATCTCCCACATGAGTGAAATTGATTTTTGGGGTATTTTAAAATCAGAAACAACTATGTTCAACGGTCGATCTCGGCATAGCAAAGGTAAGTTTTACCCTTTGAACCTTGCCTTGTGAAGATATGTTTACTCTACTAGCTGTATGGTAGAATGTGATGTCTTTGAATCGACTGCTGTTTGTGTAGATGATGACATATCTCACACAGGAACCTCCCAACCACGTTCTATTTTCATGATTGTGCCCATTTTGGTCGTGGGCCACCGTTCCTGTAACACCCCGTACTTGGCTGTACCGAACAGCCGGAGTAATTACCGCCACACCTAGACTAAACCCAATCACATACAGATAGGATTCATTCTAGATGCACAGGCTAAAGCTAAGGAAACTGTACTATATCATCATGACCATCATAACTTGATATATATTTTCATAACATCAACAAAAGAGTAGCTAAGCTAGCTACTAACATGTACCAAAGTTTAGTTACAGCCCACCAAGAGAGTTTGAACTAGACCCGACCTCACTAGCCATCTTAGCACTAGCATGGCTACAAAAGATATATACACAAAAGGCCAGACTTGACTTCCCACCCTAGGCACTACCTAGTCTAACGTGTGGTACACCGGGCCAGTATAGGTACCCCAAACGAGGTGCCACTCTCCCTCGAACTAGGTGATGTGGTCCAGAAAGTTGCAAGTATTGATATACATCATCCACTCGTCATGATACTCCGGGGGACTCGGGTCCCACGGGTAGGGATAGCGAACGACAAACTCGAGGGGATCACTCCCGGGTAAAACCTCTATGGGATAAAACCCATAGCTAGCCTGGATGACGTCTAGAGGACACAACGGGTCAACAGGGGCAGGTGACCAAACCGGTACCGCTAGTGAGACAGAAGTGGGCACAGGGTCGAGAGTACAAGTCAGCACTGGAGGGTCTGGAGCGTAGCCGGGGGCGAACGGGTCATCATCAGACAGATACTGTACGTAGTCATCGTAATCTAGGACGGGGAACTCAAACTCCGATGGATCGGAGTCCGCGGGGCTACATGAGCCCACACTAGATTCCATCTGACAGAGGACACAATGAAGTGTAGTTAGCACGACGGCTAAGTAAGGAAATCCATTGTCACTCAAAAGTAAACAAAGGTTTCAAAAGAAACATAATACTCAGCAAACTGTAAGTTTTACCCATAAGTTGCAATCTACCTGCAAACAGATTATCAACAAAAGAAAGTATAGCATAGTATATGAGTGACATCAGCATATAATACTTTCATTTCCAAGTTTTCCATCATTTAAATCAAAATAGTGAGTTCCTCAACACACACTCTTACTATTCAGAACTCGTGACATTTTATTCTGCGACCTAATTACGGAGTAACTAGGTTTTCATAGTTAGTAAAATTTACTTAGTTTCCCCCTGGATAAGTGCAAGGCATNCTCATGCCACCCGCAGGTCAAACATCTCAATAACTTCCGAGCCACGGCTCACAAGCCTCCCGTATAGTCAAACATCTCAATAACTTCCGGGCCACGGCTCACAAGCCTCCCGCGAAGTCAAACATCTCAATAACTTCGGGGCCACGGCTCACAAGCTTCCCGCGAAGTCTAACATCTCAATAACTTCGGGGCCACGGCTCACAAGCCTCCCGCGAAGTCCAACATCTCAATAACTTCCGGGCCACGGCTCACAAGCCTCCCGTAAAGTCAAACATCTCAATAACTTCCGGGCCACGGCTCACAGGCCTCCCGCGAAGTCAAACATCTCAATAACTTCGGGGCCACGGCTCACAAGCCTCCCGCGAAGTCTAACATCTCAATAACTTCCGGGCCACGGCTCACAAGCCTCCCGTAAAGTTAAACATCTCAACAATATTATCCAGAAACTAAGGTTTCAAAACATTCTTTCCTTTTCTTGAGTTTAATTAGCATTAACACATGATGACTCAAAAGGAACATTCTTATCCAAATATGTTTCCAAAATGCATATATTTGTCAATGACTTTTCATCATGAAATTCCAAGTGACAAGGGTCACACTTGTCTCTTAAAAACACAAATTTTCCTCCAAATTAATGAACGTAATTTACAAAATAATATTTGAACTTTCAAAAATTGACTCGGTTGCCCGTAGGCCTTCCAAACATCATAACATTCAGGAGCAAAAACATCGGAAGAGGGTTCGGTCGGAAATTGAACCGCGTCGCGCAGACTCGCCGATGTCCGCAGCGTCGGACGCACGGCGGACGCGTGCGTCGGGGCCGCGTCCGCTCGTTCGGTAGGGACGCCGAAATCCTGGACACCCACGGACGCGCAGCGGACGCGCGTCCGTGCCCGCGTTCGGCCGTTCGGCCGTGACGCCGAAACTTTGGGCGCCGATGGACACGCAGTGGACGCGCGTCCAAGGCCGCGTCCAGCCGATTCTGCCAACTTCGGGCAGCAAAAACTGGGTTATAACGCCCCGATTTCTCCACTATTTTCACAAGTATTAGCCTATATGAACATAAACACAACATATACATGCATAAATTAACTATGAACATGCATACAAAAATTACCAAACATTAAAGTGTTGTTTCTTTGAGCCAACTTGTAGATCCATAACTTAGCACATATCTTTCACATAAAAAAATTCCTAGTCATATAATTGAATAGCATTTGTTCACCTTCAAGTGATTAAACCAACTTAAGAGATTCCTTACCTCCCAAGTAGATTTTAAGACCGTAGAAAGTGTTGGTCCCAAGGGGATGGGGTACAAGTCTAGAGGGGGGGGGGGTGAATAGACTTGTATAAGATTTTGCAAATCTTTTCAACCTCTCGTGTGTATTGAACTTAGGATGTTTAGGTTCGATACCTCACGAGGTGAAGACAAAGTTTTATGCGCAGCGGAAATGTTATCCCCTTTTAGTTAGCACGAGTTTGAGTTAGTTCGAGAAGTGCGTTTATATGCAGTGCAATCGAGAGGTTAGCGAGAGATAAAAACAGTAAGTAAATGCAAGAGAGATTTTTAAGTGGTTCGGCCAACCCGCCTACGTCCACTCTTCTTCCAGAAACTCCCTGGAAGGATTGCACTAAAAACTTCCCTTTTTAGTACAATATCGAGCGCTTGAGCTTTGATCACGAAGCCCGCCTCAAGCCTCAGGTTTTTCGCCCCGCTTCTTGTTACTCCACCTCTCGAGCACTTGACCTTTGATCACCAAGCCCGCGTCAAGCCTCAGGTTTCTTTCACTCGGACAGCTGCCAGGTTACTCCACCTCTCTTGCTTAATCCAAAGCAAGGTGTTTTTGGTTGTCACAGTTGAATGTAACAGACTCCAATCTGACCACAAGCTATCGTTGAATCAACTTCGATGTAGAGCAGCTTCGGTCACCTTCTGGATGTATAACAGTTTAAGCTTTGTAACTCTCTTGAAACACTAAGATGTGTTTTCTCGCTGTTTTGAATATCAGGATGATATTCCAAGTTGAGCACTTGCACTTGAACGTTTTAGACAGACACTTCTTAAGAATTTCGAACCTCTTTTCTTTTTAACTCCTTTTTCTCTCTTTTCCCCTTTTTTCTTCCCCTTTTTTTCTTCTGTGTCTTTACGTCCTTATATATGAGAGTAGAGGAATAATTCCGTTGGAGGGAAAATTATTCCGTTTGAAATTTGTTTCCCATGCTGATCATGGGTCTTGCGTATTTTCAGCATATTTCATGGAGTGGTGATCTTGTAACTTGAACCTCTTTGTCTTGTAGTGAATATTCCATAGTTCACTTTTCTTGAGTCCATGCTCCAATTTTGTCTTTTGGTAAAAGTTACTCTTTTTATATTCCCATTATTCCTTGATTGTAGGGAATCAGACCACTTCAGCATTGGTGCACCTTTTGACCGTTTGTGGTGGAAATCTGACGTGTCATCCATTTCCGCCCATTTTGAAATTTTCACGTTCGGCACCTCTTCATTATTCCATCTCCATGATATTCTTCTTCTCCAAACTTTAAGTATGACCGTCATTCAGCTTTGTTGGAGAATTGTTAGTGTATCGAGACCAAGGTTGATATCTTGATCGCTTGATGTCTCGAACTCAAATATCGAGAGGTCTATTTCTCGAACTCTGTTTATGTCTCGAACTGGATAACTGTATCGAGAGGTCCTACCTCTCGAACTCTGCTTATGTCTCGCGACTTAGTTGATGTCTCGCATCGAACTCTGCTTATGTCTCGCGACTTAGTTGATGTCTCGCAGACCCTTATTCCTCCAGTGTTGTCCCATGCCTTCTTCTGATCTGTCTATATGATTACAATACACGAGACTTCTAAGATGTTCAAACAAATTTACCTCAAGCTTAAATATTTTCCGAGTTGAGCTCAAAGTTACTCGGTTGTATTTTCGCTCTTGGTTTACTTGTCGAACTTACAGCGTTTTGCCTATGCGTCGAGACTCGGGGATTTCTACTTAACAGTTGGTATCATCAAAACCTATTACATAATGTTCCTAACAGAAAGATGGTGATCTTCTCCTCCAAACTTTTCACCGAAGATCCTAAACAAAAATCACCATGATAACCACATTTTCATGAACCCTTAGTTTAAACTTCACCATGATAACCACATTTTCATGAACCCTTAGTTTAAACTTAAGTTCTAGGAACACATTTTCATGAACCCTTAGTTTAAACTTAAGTTCTAGGAAGGATTCTACATGAACCCTTAGTTTAAACTTAAGTTCTAGGAAGGATTCTATTCATATTAACCGAACAAAATCAAAGTTTTTACCTATTATGGAGCACTTGTGTTGAAGAAAAAGCTATGGAATTCTTGGATCACAATGTAGAAGAATGAAATTTTCTTCCTCTTCTTTTCCCTTCTAATTTTCGAAAATGAGAGAGAAAGAGAGTGAGTGATGGGAAGTTGGCTTGAAGCTTAAGTTAACAAGTATGATCATCCCATACTTCTTATGACAAAACACTATTTAATCACTATGTGGTAATAAGGATGACACTTGTCAAAATTCCATGGTAGATCTTGAAGAGTAGGGATTATTTTGCCAGTTTGGGATCAAATCAGATAAAGGTTCGGNCCTGGTTTCCACCTTCGATGTTATCATCAGTATTCCTCGAACTAGCAGGACTTGGGGCATTCTGCTCAAGTTGCTCATTGTGTTGCTCTTCGGTCTGCTCCGATGAGTTTGGGATGATGATTATTTCAGGAGCAGTAGTAANTAAAAATAATCCCGTCATTAACCACTAAAATTGGGAATTTTTCGGTATCTCGCGAAATATAGGTACGAAGGTCCATAACAATTTCACTCTTACAGTCCGTTTAAATTTCTCTTGAACTAAATAGGAAGTTCAGGCTTAATTGAATCGTACTTAATAATCCACTTTCTAGGGAAATTCGAACTGTATATACATCCTTAAAAATTTTCGGTTCGTGACCGGTACGTAGATCGCAGCTTATTAATAACTAGTCTAAAAAAAAAAAATTCTTTCGAAGTACCGAGAGATCTTCTGATAAATGTCATAGCCTAAAAAAAATTTTTCGAACCCTAACTTTGCCGGAATAACTGAGGGGTTACAGTTCCTGGTTCTACAAGAGTTTCTAATGAATTGAGCCATGTTCAATTCTCCTTTGAAGCGACCCTCA
This sequence comes from Ipomoea triloba, assembly GCF_003576645.1. Taxonomy (NCBI): domain Eukaryota; kingdom Viridiplantae; phylum Streptophyta; class Magnoliopsida; order Solanales; family Convolvulaceae; genus Ipomoea; species Ipomoea triloba. The sequence goes on from NC_044928.1 coordinate 11,658,184, forward strand.
CTTCTCTCTCATATAGGTGATTCTTTCCCGAGTATCCTGCATACTCAACATATGTCAATCGACATTCGAATCATTAAAGCATCAATGTGCTAACCTTGTGCGGGAGTCACTACTCTAACGAGGAGTGGTAGGAAGTCCGAGACCCCTACAGCGACACACTTCGTTTCATAATTTAGATGTCACATTCAAATCCTAACTCTAATCAAAGACATGAAAGAGTCAAGAGCTCAATCTCTCATCTAGATTGGCCAAATCCAAACAAGATCTCATCAAAACAACAATCAATAGACAAGAATAGATAATCCA
>NC_044928.1:11658605-11659129 GCF_003576645.1 Ipomoea triloba
CGAGTATTCTTTCGAGCTGAGCCATCTTCTGAGATTGATCAGCCATGAATTGACGCACTTCGCCAATGAAGACTTCTTCGGCCTGTTGATCATAGTCAGAAGTAGGAGATGAGGATCGAGATGTACCTTTTGTCGGAGGGGACTTGGGTGCTTCCAGATTTCCACCCATGACTTGCAGATGCGAGTCCACCTCTCGATTTATTGTCTGAGGATCCACAGGGACACAGGGTTCAGAGCTCGAAGGTAGCTCCATGTCAGGTGCTTCCCGGTTTCCACCTGAGGGATGAATCACTTCTTGCTCCTCACCTCTCGAACCTGGAGTCTCAGCTTCAGCGACTGTGGAGATAGGGTTAGCCAGAGGGGGTTCTTCGGTATTGGACGCTTCCCTGTTTTCATCCAATAGAGGTTCCCCCTTAGCATCACCTCTCGAATCAGTGCTGGGAACTGTGTCATCTGCTGGTGAGGTTGGAGACGTAGTGTCGACAGGTGCTTCCTGGTTTCCACCTTCGATGTTATCATCAGTA
>NC_044928.1:11663605-11698422 GCF_003576645.1 Ipomoea triloba
TGGATTGGTGCTTCCAAAAATGATATCGTCCACATAGATTTGTACCAATAAAATGTGATCCCCGTCCTTAATTCTAAACAATGTTTTGTCCACTAGGCCTTTGGTGAACCCACACTGAATTAGAAAAGAGGATAAGGTATCATACCAAGCTCTCGGAGCTTGTTTTAAGCCGTAAAGTGCCTTCTTTAATTTGTATACTTTGTCAGCTCCCACGTCCTTCAAGAAACCCGGAGGTTGTTCAACGTACACCTCTTCTTCGAGAAGTCCGTTCAGGAAAGCGCTCTTGACATCCATTTGATATACCTTAAAATCTTTGAAGGCGGCATATGCGAGAAAGATGCGTATGGCTTCGAGACGTGCCACTGGAGCGAAGGTTTCATCAAAATCTATTCCTTCCTCCTGACAGTAGCCTTTGGCAACAAGTCTGGCATTGTTCCTAACAATAATTCCATCCTCATTCATCTTGTTTCTGAAAACCCACTTTGTACCAATGACATTCTGATAATGAGGTCTCGGAACTAGTTCCCAAACATCGTTCCGTTCAAACTGATGAAGTTCCTCTTGCATGGCTTGCACCCAATCTGGATCACATAGAGCCTCTTCGATCGCCTTAGGCTCTATTTGCGATAGAAAGCAAGCAAACATGCTTTCTCTGTATGCTGATCTGGTTTGAACTCTGTCACGTACATCTCCAATCCCTTGATCAGCAGGGTGACTCTTCAACCATCTTAGGTTGGGTTGTGGCTCCTCAGTTGATGCTTCCGTTGAAGGTTGAGATGTGGGTTGAACATCTATGATCTGGTTTTGATCAACTGAGTCAGGCGCTTTCTTCTTGGTAGACTCTTCATCATCTGATTCTGACTGGAGTTCCGCTACGTCTCGAACTATAGACTGCTTGTCTTCGAGAGGTAAGTTTGATCTCTCGATAGACTCTGGCTGATCTTCCTCAGCTGCTTCCGTTGTCTTTGATGGTTGATCTGTCGATGCCCTTTCATCAAAGGTAACATGTATGGACTCTTCAACCACTAAACTCTGCTTGTTGAAGACTCTGAATGCTTTGCTTGTTGATGAGTATCCTAGAAATACTCCATCATCTGCCTTTTCTTCAAAAGTTCTTCGTTGAGCCTTCCCATTGTTGTGGATATAGCATTTGCACCCGAATGTGTGGAAGTGGCTTACATTCGGTTTTCTTTCATTCCACAACTCATATGGAGTCTTTCCAACTCCTTTCACGATCAAGGACCGATTTTGGGTATAGCACGCTGTGTTGATTGCTTCTGCCCAAAATCCTTGTGATATGTTGGCTTGTGAGAGCATGGTCCTTGCGGCTTCTTTGAGAGTTCTATTCCTTCTTTCAGCAACCCCGTTCTGTTGAGGCGTTCGAGCAGCTGACAGTTGATGATGAATCCCGTTCTCGTTGCAGTAGCTCTCGATTACTTGATTTATGAACTCTCCACCTTGATCTGACCGGATCTTTAGTATCGAGACATCCTTTTCAACTTGAACTTGCTTCAAGAGATTTGGCAGGACAATTTTTGTCTCACTTTTCTTGGTTAAGAACACGGTCCATGTGAGTCTTGTGTAGTCATCTACTACCACAAGAGTGTACTTCTTTCCCTTTATGCTGGGTGGATCCACTGGGCCAAATAAGTCCATGTGAAGAAGACTTAATGGTCTAGTGGATGATGTCTCGGCTTTGCTCTTGAAGGAGGATTTGATCTGTTTGCAACGTTGACATGCCTCACAAATTTTATCCTTTCGAAACGTCACTTTGGGCAGTCCTTCCACTAAGTTCCTCTTAGTAAGCTTGTTGATAGTCTTGAAGTTCAGATGACTAAGCTTACTATGCCAATCCCAGCATAAATCTTCCTTGCTCCTTGCTAGCATACATAGGGATGGTTTTGCAGACCTCCAATCCACTATGTACATGTTTCCTTTCCTTGCTGCTTCCAAGACGACTTCGAGAGATTCCTCGTTCATAATCTGACATTTGCTTTTGGTGAAGACAACCTTGTAGCCTTTGTCACAGAACTGGCTTGTACTAAGGAGATTGAACTTGAGCCCTTCAACGTAGGATACTCCCTTAATAACCAGCTCATTCTTTTGAATTTCACCAACAGCTTTTGTGCGTCCCTTCTTCTCGTTGTCGCCAAATGTCACCAAGGGACCTTCGATAGGTTGGATGTTCTCTAGCAGTGTTAGATTTCCCGTCATATGTCTCGAACATCCACTGTCAATGAACCACATGTCCCTGGTGTCCTGCAAGGCAATTAAGCAAGTTTAGGTACCCAAACTTTGGGTCCTGGTGGGTTAGTGAGTTTAGGCATCCATTTATACCTTGTGCCCATTATTCCAGGCCTAGGCGCAATGTAGCCATTGTACGTTTGATAATCATAAGGAATATTAGCAAAAGTTTTAGGCCTCTTTGGTGCATAAATCAACTTAGGTAGAGACTTTTCGACCGGCTTATGCACCATGCCTTTCATACGCTGTTTGGTCATGTGAAATAGCTGAAAGTGAGGTTTCTTCCAGACATTGTGATTCGATGACCAATCCTCACTAGATGGATAGAGTCTGCCTTTCTCCATCCGTGAGTTCCTAACTATGTGGATCTCAGACCTTCCATATTTGCCTTGAGGCGCATTATATGGAATGTAGCTCTTTTTGTACTTGGAATGGCCTTGCGAGAGATAGCGAGGTGATCTCTCGATATTGTTTACCCGGCCATTCTTCGTAGCTTTCCTATACTTTCCATTGCTGGTGTATAGGGACGGTTTATGAATAGCTACTCTGGTCTTTTCTGTTGGTCCTTTATGACCTTTATTTGGTTTGGGTTGAGATCCTCCATTTCTTGAAGTTCCCAAACCGTTGGTCTGTTTATTTCTCGAGAGATGGTCTCGATGGAACCCTAGACCGGTTCTATCACTTGTAGGTCTGTGATCATTCACCATTTTCTCCATAGCTTTGGAGGAATTAGAGTATGATGCTATAACCTTTCTAAGATCATTTTCTGTGATCTCTCGAGTTTTGCACTCTTCAGTTAGTTGGATTATTTTAGCTTCTAACTCACTTACTTTGAGAGTTAGCTCCGAATTCTCTTTCGAGACGTTCTTAAGCATATCTCTTTCAGCAGTTAGCTTGCTGTTTTCTTCCCTGATTTTGGCATGAGTGCTATTAGCGACTGCGAGATCCCTTTTAAATGTTTCAAGCATCTCAAAGGGATCTTCATCGCTTCTGAAAGAAGAACAACGAGAGGTAGAAATAGAGCAGCGAGATGTGGAAGTAGAGGTTACCTCATTGTCAATGGCCATTAGGCATTGATTCTCTTCTTCCTCGGTGTATAAGCAGATGAGCCCCCTCTCATCCTCTGAGCTGCTGCTGCTTTCACTGGAGCTCGACGTCTCGGACTCCTCGATTGTTCTCTCGAGTTCCTCAGCAACAAGCGCCTTTCTGCGCAGATATTTCTTTGTATCTCCCTTGAAGCCACTTTGTGCTGGCTTCTCTTTAGGTTCCTCCTTTCTCCTGGAGTTCCTACATTCTAGGCCTTGATACTTGCTTACCTTAGGGTAAGGACAGTCAGCCTTGAAGTGCCCCGGTCTCCTACAGTTGTAGCATAGACCTTGATATTCTTCCTCCATTCCTCTGGATGTGTATTTTTCATTTTTCCTTCTTGAGGAGGAAGGTGAACTTGTGTTGCTTTCCGGTGTCTTCTTCATGAACTTCCTGAATTTTCTTATGAAGAAAGCAAACTGTTCGTCAGATAAAAAATCAGTGGGATTAGAATCTGACCTTGAGGAGGTGGTTGGTTGGTCCGCAACCAGTGCCACATTCCGTCTGTCCACCACGTCCTCATCTCTTGGAAACATCTCAAATTCGAAGGCTTTGAGATCTCTGAATAGTTGGTCGGTTGTGGTGTTCTTCAAATCCCTGTGATCACGCATTGTGATCACCTTCATATCCCACTCCTTGGTAAGGCCTCGTAAGACCTTCAGGTTTAGCTCCTTTTGTGGAATCTCCTTCTCGAGATCACTGATCTCTATTGATAGCTTCATGAAACGAGATTCCATGCTGTCGATGCTCTCCCCTGGCTTCATCTTGAAGTCCTCGAACTTCTTCATGGCCACGGTAAGCTTGTTCTCCTTCTCCTGTTCGTCACCTTCACCAATCAACATCAAAGTATCCCATACCTCTTTCGCCGTTTTGCACTTTCTTACTTTTGGAAAGATGGTTTCGTCTATAGCTCTGAAGAGAATATCCTTGGCAATGTTGTCCAAGTTGTTTCTCTTCCTATCATCACTTGTCCATTCTTCCCTAGGTTTGGGGACATACTTTGGTGTATCCCTGGTTTGCTCAGCAGCCGTGTTTACCATCATGATCTTGACTGGTCCAGATGTTATTACTTCGGCCATCTCATCATGGAGGGCTGATAGATACGCAAGCATGCGTGTTTTCCAGTCATCGAACCTGCTAAGATCAAAGAGAAGATGTCTCGACAACATGCTATCCATATTAGAAGAATTATCTCGTGCTTTGAAAACTTTTAAAAGATTTTTCAAAGAAGGATCTCTAGGCAATATAAACAAAGGTTTATATCGATCAGAGAACTTGCTCTGATACCAATTGTTGGTCCCAAGGGGATGGGGTACAAGTCTAGGGGGGGGGGTGAATAGACTTGTATAAGATTTTGCAAATCTTTTCAACCTCTCGTGTGTATTGAACTTAGGATGTTTAGGTTCGATACCTCACGAGGTGAAGACAAAGTTTTATGCGCAGCGGAAATGTTATCCCCTTTTAGTTAGCACGAGTTTGAGTTAGTTCGAGAAGTGCGTTTATATGCAGTGCAATCGAGAGGTTAGCGAGAGATAAAAACAGTAAGTAAATGCAAGAGAGATTTTTAAGTGGTTCGGCCAACCCGCCTACGTCCACTCTTCTTCCAGAAACTCCCTGGAAGGATTGCACTAAAAACTTCCCTTATTTAGTACAATATCGAGCGCTTGAGCTTTGATCACGAAGCCCGCCTCAAGCCTCAGGTTTTTCGCCCCGCTTCTTGTTACTCCACCTCTCGAGCACTTGACCTTTGATCACCAAGCCCGCGTCAAGCCTCAGGATCTTCACAAGACAGCTCCCAGGTTACTCCGCCTCTCCAAGGTCTTTCTCCCCGCTTCCAGTTACTCCACCTCTCGAGCACTTGACCTTTGATCACCAAGCCCGCGTCAAGCCTCAGGATCTTCACAAGACAGCTCCCAGGTTACTCCGCCTCTCCAAGGTCTTTCTCCCCGCTTCCAGCTACTCCACCTCTCGAGCACTTGACCTTTGATCACCAAGCCCGCGTCAAGCCTCAGGTTTCTTTCACTCGGACAGCTGCCAGGTTACTCCACCTCTCTTGCTTAATCCAAAGCAAGGTGTTTTTGGTTGTCACAGTTGAATGTAACAGGCTCCAATCTGACCACAAGCTATCGTTGAATCAACTTCGATGTAGAGCAGCTTCGGTCACCTTCTGGATGTATAACAGTTTAAGCTTTGTAACTCTCTTGAAACACTAAGATGTGTTTTCTCGCTGTTTTGAATATCAGGATGATATTCCAAGTTGAGCACTTGCACTTGAACGTTTTAGACAGACACTTCTTAAGAATTTCGAACCTCTTTTCTTTTTAACTCCTTTTTCTCTCTTTTCCCCCTTTTTTCTTCTGTGTCTTTACGTCCTTATATATGAGAGTAGAGGAATAATTCCGTTGGAGGGAAAATTATTCCGTTTGAAATTTGTCTCCCATGCTGATCATGGGTCTTGCGTATTTTCAGCATATTTCATGGAGTGGTGATCTTGTAACTTGAACCTCTTTGTCTTGTAGTGAATATTCCATAGTTCACTTTTCTTGAGTCCATGCTCCAATTTTGTCTTTTGGTAAAAGTTACTCTTTTTATATTCCCATTATTCCTTGTTTGTAGGGAATCAGACCACTTCAGCATTGGTGCACCTTTTGACCGTTTGTGGTGGAAATCTGACGTGTCATCCATTTCCGCCCATTTTGAAATCTTCACGTTCGGCACCTCTTCATTATTCCATCTCCATGATATTCTTCTTCTCCAAACTTTAAGTATGACCGTCATTCAGCTTTGTTGGAGAATTGTTAGTGTATCGAGACCAAGGTTGATATCTTGATCGCTTGATGTCTCGAACTCAAATATCGAGAGGTCTATCTCTCGAACTCTGTTTATGTCTCGAACTGGATAACTGTATCGAGAGGTCCTACCTCTCGAACTCTGCTTATGTCTCGCGACTTAGTTGATGTCTCGCAGACCCTTATTCCTCCAGTGTTGTCCCATGCCTTCTTCTGATCTGTCTATATGATTACAATACACGAGACTTCTAAGATGTTCAAACAAATTTACCTCAAGCTTAAATATTTTCCGAGTTGAGCTCAAAGTTACTCGGTTGTATTTTCGCTCTTGGTTTACTTGTCGAACTTACAGCGTTTTGCCTATGCGTCGAGACTCGGGGATTTCTACTTAACAGTTGGTATCATCAAAACCTATTACATAATGTTCCTAACAGAAAGATGGTGATCTTCTCCTCCAAACTTTTCACCGAAGATCCTAAACAAAAATCACCATGATAACCACATTTTCATGAACCCTTAGTTTAAACTTAAGTTCTAGGAAGGATTCTATTCATATTAACCGAACAAAATCAAAGTTTTTACCTATTATGGAGCACTTGTGTTGAAGAAAAAGCTATGGAATTCTTGGATCACAATGTAGAAGAATGAAATTTTCTTCCTCTTCTTTTCCCTTCTAATTTTCGAAAATGAGAGAGAAAGAGAGTGAGTGATGGGAAGTTGGCTTGAAGCTTAAGTTAACAAGTATGATCATCCCATACTTCTTATGACAAAACACTATTTAATCACTATGTGGTAATAAGGATGACACTTGTCAAAATTCCATGGTAGATCTTGAAGAGTAGGGATTATTTTGCCAGTTTGGGATCAAATCAGATAAAGGTTCGGAGGATTATAACTTAATTCGGGAAAATTCTAACACCAAAATTATTCTAAAAATAATCCCGTCATTAACCACTAAAATTGGGAATTTTTCGGTATCTCGCGAAATATAGGTACGAAGGTCCATAACAATTTCACTCTTACAGTCCGTTTAAATTTCTCTTGAACTAAATAGGAAGTTCAGGCTTAATTGAATCGTACTTAATAATCCACTTTCTAGGGAAATTCGAACTGTATATACATCCTTAAAAATTTTCGGTTCGTGACCGGTACGTAGATCGCAGCTTATTAATAACTAGTCTAAAAAAAAAAAATTCTTTCGAAGTACCGAGAGATCTTCTGATAAATGTCATAGCCTAAAAAAAATTTTTCGAACCCTAACTTTGCCGGAATAACTGAGGGGTTACAGTTCCTGGTTCTACAAGAGTTTCTAATGAATTGAGCCATGTTCAATTCTCCTTTGAAGCGACCCTCACTTCTCTCTCATATAGGTGATTCTTTCCCGAGTATCCTGCATACTCAACATATGTCAATCGACATTCGAATCATTAAAGCATCAATGTGCTAACCTTGTGCGGGAGTCACTACTCTAACGAGGAGTGGTAGGAAGTCCGAGACCCCTACAGCGACACACTTCGTTTCATAATTTAGATGTCACATTCAAATCCTAACTCTAATCAAAGACATGAAAGAGTCAAGAGCTCAATCTCTCATCTAGATTGGCCAAATCCAAACAAGATCTCATCAAAACAACAATCAATAGACAAGAATAGATAATCCAACAATCTAAGCATTTAGATCCAAAAATAGATATAAGATCATCACACTAGCACATATCTTCACACAATCCAAATCCCTAGATTAAACTAGCCACTCATGATATGAAATTCAAGACAAAAGCTAATTTAATCCAAGAACAAGATAGCAAAATATAATAGAAATGTAATAGAGATCACCTAGAATGAAGTAATCCTTCAATCCAAGCTTGTTGTCTTCTACAATGGGGATTTATCTAAACTACTCCTAAGATAATCTATAAAAATGAAAAGAGAAGTTCTAAAAATTGAATAGCAAAAGTCTTTTTTTCTGAAAATCTATCAAAGGGGTTTAAATAGTCTCCGAAAAGCAACCTTAGTGATTTTTCGCGCAATGCAGTCTCCACGCCAGCCCACACGCGTGTGAGCGTGCGTGGGAGGCTACTGGATTGTTTCCATGCATACTCACACGCGTGTGGCAATCCTCTTGGGTCCTCCGGTGCTCCGATCTTTCCTGGTTCATTCTTTAAGCTCAACTTTTGCTCCTATTGGCTCCCGGGACTCTTGTTTCACCTCCTTTAGGCTAAAAGTAGCTTTTGTGTGTTGGTTAGTGAATTTAAAGCATTTATGATCATAATTAATCATTTAAGGATGCTAGAAACGTGACAAAACACCCTAATATGCACTCGATTTATGGGTATCTCGGAGGCTTATCAAATTTTCCACACTTTGGTTCTTGCTTGCCCTCAAGCAAGACAATGTACTATTTAAGCACATAAGTCCCCGAGATACCTTCTCATGTAAAACAAAGCTTTTGGCAAGTCAAAATGATGGGTGTCTAAGACTGTTGAAACTGGAGAAATCATTTGTGTTATCTACAAAGGATTTTGGTCAGATGTCATCAACTCAAGAAATATTTTTGGGAAATAAAAACCTTTCGTAGATAAACAAGTAAAATAAAGGATCACACTCCTCGCACCATACGCAAGCATGCATTTCCAAAGTTCTGGTTCACCTTCTATTTAATTAGGGCCTCTAGCCGATCCCGCTAGTGGGAATGATGTGCACTAGCTAATCAACTTTTCCAACCTTATACGCCAAAGCCCAACGTAAATATAAATGAGGGTAGGGGCATGGACCACTCACCGCTTTTGGCTTAGCGCGGTCCCTCTTTTCTTCTCACTTCCTAGGATAACTTCATCGAGCCACTCGACTTCACATGGAGCTCCATGCTTTTTCGAAGACAGTGCAATGGGTACCCGAATCCTAGCGAAGCGGCTCACCTCATCTCTTATTTTCTCAATTCTTGGGATCTTTCTATGTGAACAACCGACTCCCGATAAAGCTTTTTGCTTACCGAAGACTATGGTTGAACACAACCCAACGAATTGGCTTCCCTCAATTTTTAAACTTGGTGATTGGCCTTTTGCCTTTTCGACTTCTCTCCATGTCAACCCCTCATGCCTTTTTCTATTTGTGATCAAGGGTTTTTTTTTTCTCATTAAGCTTACCAACAGGCTCACCTTTTGCCCCATGCCCTACCTAAATTAGTCGAATTCCGGGCCTCGCTAAATTTTATCTTTCTCAAATTAAAAAGTGCACACTCCCACTTCGAGAGATCCTTGACTAAGGTCCTACGTAAATAAGAGGTGAACATCATGCAAGCAGGCAAGAATATAAACTTATTTGGCCCTAAACGCTCTCATGGGTGCGAAAAGTAACTTCCTCAAAGATATTTCAAGAGTAAAAATTTTTGGGCATCTAGTCAAAATTCTCTCTAGATAACACAAATAATAACTCTCTTTTCAAATTGCAAATGCACCCGTTTATCATTCCCAAGAGCTTCAACTTTCTTAATCTAAGCATATAAGCATATAAGCATATAAAGCACAAAGTGCGTCCTTTCCACACTTTAAAACAAACATCGTCCTCGATGTTTCCATACGATATAGGGTGAAGGAACAAACAGGGATTCTAAGGATTAGACCAAGAAAATATCCCTTTCCACACTTTGGAATTTGCTCTGGGATATAGGGTATGTTTCAAACGATCCTATATAACATGGTAAGCTCAAACATAACGCATACACAAAGCTATATAAACAAATTTTTCCACACTTTAAAGATAAAAAACGGGGCATAAAATTAGAAAAGGGATAAGAGTATAAACCAAGTACGCATCCCTCTTTCCACACTTTAGCGTCCAGCATAGGTCCGCCTCCGTTATCGATGCTCTATAAGAAATGGAGTCATAACATACAAAAGGGTTTTCGGAGTGCTATTCAATTATTATAAGCTTATAGAAATATAAAAGTAATATAATAAGAAAACATAAGCATAGATAATTAAGGATGTAAATATAAAATAAGCAAAATTATTCAAGTAACTAGCAAGTATTTAAATGCATAAAAAGTAAAGCAATTGAAATGTAAAAATCATAAAACATAAAGCGAATTAAAGTAAAGGAAAGTAAAGTAAATAAAGTCGGAACCCCGCGCATAGGGAACCTAATGTTTAGTGGGACAAACAACCAATGGTAACCAATGTCATGCGGACTTCAGAGTCACAAATCAAGTGTCATGATCGAGAGTGGATGAGGGAGGCATCACTGATCGCCAAAGGATGGAGGACGGAACTGTCTATCGAATTGAGCCTGAAGCTCTTGAATCATCTGAGCATTCTCCTCAACTGTTCTTCGCATACGAAGAAACTCTTCATTCTGGTTGGTTTGGAGTGCTAGGAACTGCTCGTCCTGCTTGTCCTGGCGCGCAAATACTGATGTGAACTGCCCTTCCTGCCAAGCTCGCTGCTCGCGCCAAAAATTCATTTGCTCATCATGGAGCTGCTTATGGAAAGTCTGAGATGCTTCCCAATCCATCGAAGCAGAGCCCTCATGCTGTGTACTAGGCTCGCCTTGCTTTGCACTGTGGCGTTGTCATTACCCTCATCGTTCTCTTCTTCTTCTTCTTCTTCCTCAGTGTCATCAGAAACTTCCAAGTCCGGCGCATCATCCCCTCCCAACTTCAGATGCATAGCAAAGAACTCACCAACGGAGAAAGAAATCATGGAACCCTCATCTTTTTCTCCTAAAAGAAGTTTTGCTAGGCCCAAACCCTGGCACAATCTAGTGACAAAAGGTCCAATAAAGACAGTCTGAACCTTCCTCTTTAGCTGGGTTTGAAGCCATTTCCTTGCTTGTACTCCCATGTTTATGCTGACTCCGTGTAACACCCCCAAAAACGGCCTTTTTTTTTCTTATTTTCACCAATTAATTAAGCAATTCTTAAAACAAAACTTAGAATGCGGAAGCTTTTCAAAACATAAACGAGGGTATTACCGCCACACTTAGGCAACTAACAGACCTAAGTGCTAAGGCTAAACCAAAATAGTATAATAAATTAAACCTCAATTCCAATAATTCTTAGGGAAAATATTATCCCTTAAACCACAAATGTACCAAATCCAAAGGAGCCTAAATAATTTATTACAAATTCAAAATTTCCCCATTAAAATACTCTAACACATTTGTTCAAGCTTATTGCCACGATCTCATCCTTCATCAACCATAATCAATTACCTGAACAAAATATAATTTCCAAAAACATACAAAAACAAATGGGGTTAGCAAAACTTTGCTAAGTAAGGGTTTACTCCACCCTGTAAAATATGTTTTGAATTTTTTTAAAATAATATAGTAGATTTCTCAAAAGAGATTATTTAGTAACCTTACAAAATAATATACCTTTCAAAAATATATGTGGAGATACACTTTTCAAAAATCAATTTTCATACATACACATGGAGAAACAATATTCATGTATGGAGAATTAACCATCTCTTCAAAATCCATTTAGAAACTGAACCAATACCTCTGTGTACACCCCCAGTAGATTCTAAGCCACTAGGTAGTATATGATCCAAGTAGCTACTTTTGGCTACCTCACCCTTATAAAATTGAAAACTGGATCATTACCTATGTGATACACCCTCATGGGATTCCAAGCCCAATGAGTAGTAATTAGCCCAAGTGAACAGTAATTCACTTTTACTGAACACCACACAATATAATGGGTTATCTAAAATTAATTACTTCTCCACAGATAAATACTTTCCTCCAAAACTAATATTTTCTCCATAATACAATTTTCTCCAAAATATTTTTTTTTCCTCTAAAATACTTTTCTCCACGAATAAATATTCTTTTCAAAACATAATTTTCCTCCACATAATTTATCCAAAATCATTTTTAGTCTACAATAATATAGAGATAATACAAATTTTCACCATATGAATTTATTTATTACACAAGATCATTCCAAGCCAAATATTTGTACATACCATATACCATACCTTTACGAATTGAATATATATCTTGAGAATAATTTCATACTTAAAACACATTCCATCATTTTCACAAACAACACCTTCCAAAGAGTTTTCACAAAATGATCAAATACATGCCTTACTATAAACTCCACTTAATCACTTATTTTCATATCCTTACGTATATACTATATAATATATATTTCAAACTATATATTTTTTATTTAAAAATTTATGTACGTAAGGTACATCTTAAAAATCATATATCTACATATATATTATTATAATTTTCTTTTAAAACAAAGCATAGCACAGTATGTATTTATATACATATTTCTTTATTTTTGAAAACACATGTACGTACAATACATGTATAAATATATTTATATATAAATATTGTTTTAAGAAGCTGTGTATTGTATTTAAAGTAACATATAATATATATAAATTTATATAATTTATTGTTTTACGTACAAGGCATTATGAAATTTATATAATCTATATATATTCTTATAAGAAAATTGTATACATACATATATTCAAAAATTTATATACCTCCTTCAATACAAGAAGGAAAAATTATTTACTTTAATATCACCAGTAAAATCAAATTCCATAGAATACACATATTACTCAACATATAAAATATGCACATAAACTTGCATCCACACGTATTTTTACATATGCTCACATAAAATATCATATATCACATCTACTATATTTACAAGGAAAAAGTATGATCTTTGATTGACATAAATACTTACACCAGTAATTTTTATAATATAAAAAACGCATATCTCACAGAGTAGAATAAATAAGTGGACACAAACACTTACCTATCTTTCTTAGAAATCCTCAAGAATTTCAAGCGGTCAAGACTACTCCTGCTAAGCTTTCACCCCTTAAACACTTGTTTCTCCTTATTCTTGTGGAAGAAAAATTTTTTTTTAATTTTTTTTTTTTACGGTAAAGAGAGAAAAAGGAAGAGAGAGAGAGATAAGAAGAATTTCTCCCTTGCTTTTTGCTTTGAAAAGTTCGTTCCAGGAGAGAAGAAAAGGGGAAGATAAAGATCAAATCATCCCATCTTAAATTTTGAATTAAATGAGAATGAACAATCACAATAAGTGTAGGATTTTAGATAATTGTAACTTCCAATCATTATCCATCAAAATAAATTTGATTAAAAAAAATTAAACTTTGTGACTTTCAAATCACCTGTCCATCAAATTGATTGGATAATAATAATAATAATAATAATAATATAATCTTCATAAGACTTTCCAAAACATAATATTAAATAAGTATACTATAAAATAGCTTATCAATATACTAATCTAACATTGAACAACTATACAAACATGAAACTTGAAGTAGCTTGATGGTAAAGATATTAGAATTCAAAATGAAGGATTAGAGTTCAAATCCCCATGCAAATAATATCTTTACTTTAAACATAAACTATAAATACTTATTTTCCTTAGTGTAAATCGGGGTATTACACTCCGTTCTCCATACACCACATGTAAAATAGATCTTGCTTATAGACTTTGTTTCGGTTGGTGGGGGTGGTCCTACCGGAGAGATTAACTGCAAAGGCCAACCTTCAAAGCATTCCCTCGGTTGGTGGGGGGTGGTCCTACAACCTTCAAAGCATTCCCTCGGTTGGTGGGGGGTGGTCCTACAGGCCAGCCTTCAAAGCATTCCTAGGTGGGGGGTGGTCCTACAGGCCAGCCTTCAAAGCATTCCTAGCGGTTGGTGGAACTGCAAAGGCCAGCCGTAGGAGAGATTAACTGCAAAGGCCAGCCTTCAAAGCATTCAGACTTTGTTTCGGTTGGTGGGGGTGGTCCTACCGGAGAGATTAACTGCAAAGGCCAACCTTCAAAGCATTCCCTCGGTTGGTGGGGGGTGGTCCTACAGGCCAGCCTTCAAAGCATTCCTAGTGATGAGCTTTGCCTTGAGATAGCTGCATTGTTAGTTAAGCTCTTCCAGTACTGAACAAGATAGCTGCATTGTTAGTTAAGCTCTTCCAGTACTGAACAGCTATAACCTCCGAATCGGCTCTTCCAGTACTGAACAGCTATAACCTCCGAATCGGCTCTTCCAGTACTGAACAGCTATAACCTCCGAATCGGCTCTTCCAGTACTGAACAGCTATAACCTCCGAATCAAAATCATCCTTGAAGTTCTTGAAAGCTATAACCTCCGAATCAAAATCATCCTTGAAGTTCTTGAAGTATGGTAATCGAAATCATCCTTGAAGTTCTTGAAGTATGGTAAAGAAATGCTCTCGGCAGTGTGAAATCCAAGAGTAACACCTAATCGGCTCTTCCAATACTGAACAGCTATAACCTCCGAATCGAAATCATCCTTGAAGTTCTTGAAGTATGGTAAAGAAATGCTCTCGGCAGTGTGAAATCCAAGAGTAACACCTAAAGTGTTAACCGATAAGCTGTAATGATTGCCAAACAATCTGAACGAAATGGACTCCCTCGCATTATTAACTTCCTTTCTGATCTCAAGTGTCTCCAAAAATTCATAAGTCACTGGCGCATATGTTGGTCCTCTCCACTCGAATATACAGCGGAGTTGAGGGTGCCTTATTAGTCCATTAACTTCGTTCAGGCAACCAAACTATGTCAGAATATTATCATCAAAGAAACGGCCGACGCATAGCTGCTTGCTCTTGTAATCATCCACCAAAGTGCACTGAAGAGGTGTCAAGTGCCTAAGCGACCTTGTTGAACTGCAGCTTGGGGTCGTGCTCGTGATCTACTGGATTCTCCATGATCATGTTTGGATTTCTTAGCCATCTCTTTATATCGTCCCATCCTACAAAATTTAGAAATTAACATTCATGGTAATTGGTTGTAAGTAACTATCTTTCAAATAAATCACCATTGCAGTAATGTAAAATTCCTTGTCAAGATAATGGATTTCAAACATATGGGGTTAAGGATTTTCGAAAATTTCGCCATAGTTTCCCCTATATTTTGAACAATTCTAGCATAAGAATATCAATAATATCATTCTATTATCACACACATGCATAATATCATCATAAGATAATTCAATTTGATAGTCAAATAAGAAGTCAACTATAAAAGTCAAGAATTTCAAAAAGTCAACTTCATCTTCTTCCCCAAATTCTAAAATTATGGTTTGAAATTGAAAATTCAATTTTTGCAATGTAGCATGTGGAAAGTCAAATTGATGGCATATAATAGTTCTATAACAAGTTTACTCATCAATTCAAGCATCAATTTCATAAATTGGACAAGAAATTCAATAAACCCATATGTACAACAATGGTGTTCACACTTGAAGCTCAAATATAAATATCAATATATCAATGCAATCATCAATAATGAAAGAAAACATCAAAGGATAGTTCTATGAAGCATTATAAACCAATTTAAACATTCAAATCATTAAAAAACATTCAAGGTAATGTAGAATAAATTTTCACATTCAAGATCTTCCAAACTCATGGATATTCAAAATAAGAGGTTAAAAGATAGGATTTTACCTTGATAGTGATGTTTTAACCTTCTTTGAAGATGAAAATAAGCACTATGTTCAAATCTTTGAGTATGGAGTATACCTTGCGTGGAGAAGAGAAGAAAACTAGGTTTTGGAGTGCAAAATGGCGTGGGAAGGCCGAAAGGGGGTTTTAATTCGTGGGGATGGTTTCACACTGGGCTGCACGCGTGTGTGCATGCGTGGGGACTTGCTGCCCCGTTCCCACGCACGTCTACACGCGTGTGAGCGTGCGTGGGGGCTTACTGCTTCGTTCCCACGCACGTCTGCACGCGTGTAATCATGCGTGTCAGCTCGGTGCAATATTTTCTTTCGATTTTGGTCTTTTCCTTCACACCTGTACCTGTGTTAGGCCTTTCCAACGCATTTTTCAGTCTCAAATCCTACAAGTTAGTCTTTAAAAGCATGGTACCATTGGATTGTAACAAAACATTAGAAAAAAAAAAACTTAAAAAGAACATAAAAACAATTTATTAAATCTTGGGTTGCCTCCCAAGCAGCCCCACAGTTTACGTCATTGGCTAGACGCATTATACCTTGTTCGTTTTTCAGCCATACTTCTTGGTAGTGGGTAGGAAACATTTTGGTACCCACGTGTTCTTCCACGTCAGCTTGTCATTTTTCCACTTCGGTTTTGACTTAGTCTTCGTTCTGACCATCGCCCTTACTTCTTCATTAGTCCCTTCTGTCCTTGCATTGTCATCATTTGAGGTTTGTCCATCAAATCTCAAGGTTATCTCCCCTGAGCTTACGTCAATGCGTGCGTGACAAGTAGCCAGAAATGGTCTTCCAAGAATTAAAGAACCATGGGGCTCTGTATCTCCCATCTTACAAACAACAAAATCGACAGGCACAAGAAATTTTCCTACTCTTACTAGAACGTCTTCCGCCAAGCCTTCCGGGTACCGTGTGGTCCCGTCAGCTAAACGTAGTGTCAGCCTTGTCTGTTTCAAACTTGGTAAGTTCAATTTTTCAAAAAGATTTGAAGACATGACATTAATAGAAGCTCTGAGATCGGCTAGAGCATTTCGAGGATCCATGTTCTGTATAGAACAAGGAATCAACAAAGCTCCCGGGTCTCCCTTCTTTCTGGGGTAACCCTCAGTCAAACAAGCCGAAGAATCTTGGCTTAAGCAAGTAAAAATGTCACAATTGTCATCTTCAAATAATCCGCGGCATTCTTTGTTATTGAAAAACTTTCGGATAAAAGCATTAATTGTACCTTCTCGTGCCGCTTCTTTCTCCTTTGCATTTTTGGATTTGTCTTATGATAGCTCCTTTTTCTTTGGGGCGTACTTCAGAAGTGGTTTTCTCCTTGCTTTCCTTCATTGAAATTGTGCACGAATCGCTCGCATTCTTTAATTCAAGATCGGGACTACAAGAGGTAGTCTCATCTCTTTTTCCTTCCTTCCTACATTGGCATATTCCGCATACAATATCCATCGGGTCACAATTTCCGTGCTTTTCTTCCTTGGCATTAATAGCATTGACTCTCTCCTTTGGATTATTCTCTGTGTTACTCGGAAGTTGTCCGTAGTGTCTCTTAGACATCATCTTAAACATTTGTGAGATTTGATTCTCAATGGTCTTAAGTGTAGCTTTGGATTCTTGTGTGAGACTAGAAATCTCTTGTCTGATTTCCTGAGTGATCTCTTGTTTAAGATTTGCACGATCATTTTTCAATTCCATAATCGTCCTTGTAAGCCTTTCATCTACTTCACGGATATCATCCCTCCTTTGTTGAGTTAAGTCTAGTTGAGAGTTGTATTGTGGCCTGAACTGGGTCATTTGACCTCCATTGCCTTGGTTTTGATTATACATCAATTTGCCCTTGTCATTCTGTCCATAAACAGGCTTGTTTCCATAATTGTATTGTCCTCGCGCTTGATATCCATCATTGTTGTTCCATCCCTCACCCTGCTTCCAATTGTTATTCGATCTTTGATTCTGTCCATAAGTATTGTAGTTGGAGTTCCTTTGAAAGTCTACCGCCTCAACTTGCTCAGATGCAGACGGTGAAGTGCAAATATTAGTATCGTGAGGTCCTCCACATATGTTACAGTAAAGTGCCAAAGCCATACAAGGCTTGGGTTTTCCTTCCATTTTTTCTACCATGGCCTGTAACTTCTTGATTTCGTGATTCATTGCCTCTATTTTCGCCTCACTTGCCACATGGCTATTAACCTCATACATGCCTCCATGCTCTCCTCGTCGGTCATACCAACAAGAGGTATTCTTAGATATTCTCTCGATCAATTCTTCAGCTTCAGGCAAAGCTAAGGAGACAAAGGCACCGCTAGAGGATGAGTCAAGCAACATCTTTCCTTCGTCGGTTAGCCCTCCGTAGAATGAGCTAATCATGTCCCATGGATGCATCAGATCTTGCGGGCATTGTCTTTTAAGAACCTTGAATCGTCGCCAAGCCTCTCCCAAACTCTCAATCCTTCCTTGCTTGAATTCCTGTATTAGCCTTCAAATCCTCATAGTCTTTGTGATGGGAAAGAACTCGTTCATGAATTCACGATGGAACTGCTGCCATGATCTGAAATGATTGTCGTCTTGGCTTTCCAACCATCGTGCTGCCTCTCCTATAACTGAAAATCGGAATAATTTAAGTCGAATTATCTCCTCACTAAAGCCTTCTTGTCTGTACATCCCACATGCTCGTATGAACCTTGTTATGTGTGCATTGGGATCTTTGGATGGTAATCCCGAGTATTGATTGTTCTAGACTAGTGTGAGAATAGTTGGATGCACATGAAAGTTGACGTTTTCCATCGGCGGTACATAGATCGAGTTGTGCATGTTAAAATCAGGGGTCATGTAATCTGCAATTGATCTTTGTGGTCCCTGAGGAATTCCATAGTATTCTTCTTCACAAATATTTTCTTGGTTGTTTGCTCTGTTAGCTTGTGGTTCTTCAAGAATTGGTTCTTCATGGTTAATTGGTGCTTGTGGAATAATTGGAACTGAGGGTGGATTTGGAATAGTCGCTCCTCTTCCTTGTGGATTTCTTGTTGCGCTTGATGAAGCCATTTGTGACCTTTGGGTATTTTTCTTCCTAGTTGCTCTATTGATTTCAGGAATGTAGGGTACTAAGCCTTGATTTCCCTTTGCTCGCGTGTGCATTCACCTAGTAAGATTATCAATGAAGCAAAGATTCCACAATTGACTAGAAGTAGTCAATTGGGTAAGTAGCAAAAACAAATAAAATAGAAAAAATAAAATTGAAACAAAAGAAAGTGGTATGGATTAACAATGCTCAAATCTAGCAATCATTCAATCAAAGTAAACAAAAACATATGACAACCTATTGCATTCCCCGGTAACGGCGCCATTTTGACGTTGGAGTTTTCTTGCGTAGGGGTGAGGTGTCAAAAGATATGTGTGTTAAAACGGAAAGTCGGTGACTCCCCGAGTGTCGGTCTCGAAGGAAGGACGTGGAGGTGTGTCAAGTGTTCAGGTGTTTACTTGATTGAGTCTTGCAAGGGATTCGAGTGTGGTGAGTGGTGAATCGTGAGTGAACGGAGTTCATAAGGTTTTGTTTGAGTGAGAAAGTGGTAAAGTAAAAGAGTTTGAAAATATGTCAAAGGGGGTAGGGATTGGATAGTGTTCATCTATGCTGCATCTTGGTGTGTTTAAGGTAATGGATAAACGAGACAAAGATGTTGGCTATTCAAGAGTGTGTGTTCTTAGTCCTTTTCCACCTTTGTGTACTAAGGCTTCTTTGACTTAGGAGTGCCTTCAAGCATCCAAAGCTCTAAGAGGAATTTTATCAAACACTTGAGCTACACACTATCCTACTATTCTTAAGAAGTCCATAGGATCTATGATTGTTACAAAGCTTCAAATCCTAACTCTAATCAAAGACATGAAAGAGTCAAGAGCTCAATCTCTCATCTAGATTGGCCAAATCCAAACAAGATCTCATCAAAACAACAATCAATAGACAAGAATAGATAATCCAACAATCTAAGAATTTAGATCCAAAAATACATATAAGATCATCACACTAGCAACATATCTTCACACAATCCAAATCCCTAGATTAAACTAGCCACTCATGATATGAAATTCAAGACAAAAGCTAATTTAATCCAAGAACAAGATAGCAAAATATAATAGAAATGTAATAGAGATCACCTAGAATGAAGTAATCCTTCAATCCAAGCTTGTTGTCTTCTACAATGGAGATTTATCTAAACTACTCCTAAGATAATCTATAAAATTGAAAAGAGAAGTTCTAAAAATGGAATAGCAAAAGTCTTTTTTTTTTTGAAAATCTATCAAAGGGATTTAAATAGTCTCCGAAAAGCAACCCTAGTGATTTTTCGCGCAATGCAGTCTCCACGCCAGCCCACACGCGTGTGAGCGTGCATGGGAGGCTACTGGATTGTTTCCACGCATACTCACACGCGTGTGGCAATCCTCTTGGGTTCTTTGGGGCTCCGATCTTGCCTGGTTCGTTCTTTAAGCTCAACTTTTGCTCCTATTGGCTCCCTGGACTCCTATTTCACCTCCTTTAGGCTAAAAGTAGCTTTTGTGTGTTGGTTAGTGAATTTAAAGCATTTATGATCATAATTTATCATGTAAGGATGCTAGAAACGTGACAAAACACCCTAATATGCACTCGATTTATGGGTATCTCGGAGGCTTATCACATATCACTAGGGTTACTCGTACTGAATTTGTTGCCCGCAAGGCAATATCTAGCTTAGTACAATTCATTAGATACAATTAAAAACTACCAAAATCTGAGTGTATTCTTCTTGAGACATACAATCTCCGTGATTTTTGAATAGTTGTATGTTAGTATCTAACGCAGCCCAAACCCCTCGATTATCATCCATTTGCAAGGATTTAATCAACACAATGAGATTGGCTTCACACGAGACTATAAGGTCTTCTCACGATTTTAATCCCGAGGATTAAATCTGACAAACCCATATCCTTCATGTCAAATTTCAGATTTAACATGTTCCTTGGTAGATTAGATCATATGATCATTACTACCCATGATGAGTTTATCGTGTATAAACATATAGTGATATAACCGTCTATCATATACCTTACGTAGGCATACTTGTCACTTTTGTTTATACTAAACTCGTTGGTCATCATTGTATGATCATTCCACGTGCCAATGCACAGGCTATCATTTCAAATCATACAAGGATTTCACCAATCTATACACTTTCGTTCATAGCGCGGAACCACAGAACCCTTAGGCCGTTCCATGTCTATTAAGAAAGCGGTTTTCCATTTGATGAACTTCTAAGTATCTCTAAGCGGTTATAGCAAGTATCATTCTAATAGATTTATTCTCATCACGAGAGAATGCACATTGAAGTAACCACGACACTCGCGTTGCATGTAATCTTCAATTACAAGCATGGCATTGTAGTTCAATGAAACCAACTGGTTTCATCTTCCGACTAATGATCGATTAAGATCCAAAGGTTTTACAACCTAGAGGAAGAACAACAAGTTCCAAGTATGATTCTCTAAGATAGAATCTACTTCACCTTTGTAGCCTCTTTCTAGTATAAAACCATTTTTGTGACCTTCGAAATAGCCAACCACTAACATGAGATTAATTCTCAAACTTAAGATTGGACTTAATCTAAAATTAATTATGTAACGTTTTAGAATTAATCCCCTGAACTGAACGGTCACTTGCGTTTAATGTTCCGTGGAACGTAAACAAACTTTCTTTCACGGAAGGTGACTTTTTTTTTGGGTATAACCCAGGGTTTCCACTGTCAGACACAGTGACTAATCCCCTCGCTGGATTGTAGGCACCTCTATTGGGTGAGACAGTTGGCCTAGAGATTTAAGGCTGCTCCATTCCCAAAGCCAAGGATCGAACCCTTGACCTTTGGTTAAGGATGGATGTGTCCCTTCAACTCAACCACACCCTCCAGGTTACGGAAGGTGACTTTGTTCAATCGTGGAAAGTAAACTCGTAAAAGTCACAATTTTGACATACGTTTGAGGCTCGTTTTCTAACAAACATGTCAGAAAAGCTTATCCATTTTCTAGTAAACAAGTTAGAATATCTGTATCGCACTCTAACATGTACGTTAGAAAATCTAGACCTCAAGATTTTCCAAAATCCAGTTCATTTTCTAGCTAACAAGTTAGAATATGTTCACCACATTCTAATATGTACATTAGAAAATCTGGACTAAATGATTTTAAATCCTAGCTTTCTTGCTATGTCTAGTTTCGAACTCGGGATTTCCTTCAAACCCTTCAAAGGAATAACATCTTCAAGGAACGATGAATTTCTAATTTAACATTTTCTTAGGTACGTTCGAAACGTGGACTCGAGTACTAAGAACCAAAAGCACATTTGGCAAGCCACCCCCACATTTCAGGTATTAATAGGATAGCTTATACCTATCCACAACTCGTACAGAACCTTATCCAGTTTCTTATAGGAAACCTTAATTAAAAGGTACTTTCTTGTCCAAAATATTACCTCACCCCCACATTCTTGAGGTAGGCCTGAACTTATCAGCGTCTTGATATTTATGTTCGACAGCGTTTGATTGAGGTGAATACCATGCCATACGCTCGAGTACGGTACTACCACTTATGCAGAAATCACCAAAAGTGTTTCATATTCACCACATCGATCGCTTTTAACTGCATTAATCTCACGATTAAATTGGTTTTCCACATATTCTTGCAAAGAATAATATTTTATCAACGACATAGTTTTTGCTCTTAAACATGTTAGGAACAAGTCGTTTGAAATAGTTTTGATGATACCAAATGTTTTAGAAAAACCCCTAAGTCTCGGAGTATAGGCATAATGATGTAAGTTTGCTAAGTAAACTAAGAGCACAAATATAACCGGGCAAATGAATTCAATCCGGAAAATATTTAGGCTCAAAGTAAACTCGGATGAACATTTTAGCAGTTTCTTATTGTAAGTTTTGTCTTAGAACGATCAGAAGATAGCACGAGACATCAAGCAACATCGTAGGAGGAATAAGGGTCTGCGAGACATCAACTAAGTCTCGAGACATCAATCCAGCGCGAGACATCGACTAGCGCTCGAGAGGTCGAAGGAGAATCCGAGACATCGACATGGTGATTTAAATCAAGTTTGGAGAAGAATATCATGGAGTTAAAATATTTAAGGCACTAAGAAAATGAGGTGCAATCAGAACATGTGGATTCGGATTGCATGTTCAAAAGGTCTTGAAGTGGAGTCCACGTCAGATTTCCACAACAAACGGACAAAAGGAGCACTAGACCAAGCATGGGCATTTCCCCTAAAACAAGACTTGGTGGGAAATATAAAAAGGAAAGTTTGTCAAAAGAAGAAAGTTGATGGCACATTCAAGAAAGTGGGATAAGGAATATCCACTACAAGACAAACGGCTCAAGGTACAAGACCACTGCTCCATGAAACATGCTAAACATATGCAAGTCCCATAACCGGCATGGGATCAAGATTTCAAACGAAGTAATTTTCTCTCCAATGGTATTATTCCTCAACTCTCTATAAAAAGCACTTGTAGATTGAAGACAGGGAGAACAATTTTAGATATACAAGTAACGGTTGTGAAAAAGAAACGGTGAACATATCATACAAGTGTGATCGAGAAGTAAAGTGCTAAACTGAGAATATCTTCCAGATATTCACAAGTGCGAGAAAAACACATCCAGTGTTTGAGAGAGTTCAAAAGCTTAACGTCATACATATCCAGACGATGATCAAGGCTTCATTGTAAAGATATATCCTACAGCAAGTCGCTGATCAGATTGGAGATTGAAGATCAATCATGGTCAAACAACCACCTTACTTTGGAGAAAGTAAGAAGAGGCGGAGTAGCTGGAGGTTATCTTGTGAAAAACCCGGGAGAGGGGGAGTAACAAGAAGCGTGCGAAAAGCCTGAGGCTTGAGGTTGGCTTGGTGATCAAAGCTCAAATGCTCGTCATTGTAGTAAAGGGAAGTTAGTGCAATCCTTCTATGGAGTTTCTAGAATAAGAGTGGAAGTAGGCAGTGTTGGCCGAACCACTTAAGAATCTTTCTCGCATTTACTTACTGCTTTTATCTCTCGCTAACCATCTAACCTCTCGCATTGCATAGCATCATTGATTCATCTCTCGAAAGATCAAACCTCGTGCTAATTTAAGAGTAAATTACCAAAATGGTCCCTCGACTATATCGATTTCACCAATTTGGTCCTACTTATTTTGACTTGGCTAATTTCATCCTTCGACTATCAAAATTTTAACCGTTTTAGTCCTCCGGTCACCAAAGAGAGAAGATGGCGAAGGGAGATAGATTTGATGGAGAATGGAAGAAATTTGAGAGAATGAAAGAAGTAGAGAGCAAGAACAAAGAAAGGGTTGCCGTGAATCGACTCAATTTTTTGCTGCAAAGCAATTTGAGGGTATGAAAAACCCTAACTATCTGTGTCCCAAGCTATTAATATAGGATGCAGATTATATTTAGCGGTGACATGTGTTAGGAACATCATGTAATAGGTTTTGATGATACCAACTGTTAAGTAGAAATCCCCGAGTCTCGACGCATAGGCAAAACGCTGTAAGTTCGACAAGTAAACCAAGAGCGAAAATACAACCGAGTAACTTTGAGCTCAACTCGGAAAATATTTAAGCTTGAGGTAAATTTGTTTGAACATCTTAGAAGTCTCGTGTATTGTAATCATATAGACAGATCAAAAGAAGGCATGGGACAACACTGGAGGAATAAGGGTCTGCGAGACATCAACTAAGTCTCGAGACATAAGCAGAGTTCGAGAGGTAGGACCTCTCGATACAGTTATCCAGTTCGAGACATAAACAGAGTTCGAGAGATAGACCTCTCGATATTTGAGTTCGAGACATCAAGCGATCAAGATATCAACCTTGGTCTCGATACACTAACAATTCTCCAACAAAGCTGAATGACGGTCATACTTAAAGTTTGGAGAAGAAGAATATCATGGAGATGGAATAATGAAGAGGTGCCGAACGTGAAGATTTCAAAATGGGCGGAAATGGATGACACGTCAAATTTCCACCACAAACGGTCAAAAGGTGCACCAATGCTGAAGTGGTCTGATTCCCTACAATCAAGGAATAATGGGAATATAAAAAGAGTAACTTTTACCAAAAGACAAAATTGGAGCATGGACTCAAGAAAAGTGAACTATGGAATATTCACTACAAGACAAAGAGGTTCAAGTTACAAGATCACCACTCCATGAAATATGCTGAAAATACGCAAGACCCATGATCAGCATGGGAGACAAATTTCAAACGGAATAATTTTCCCTCCAACGGAATTATTCCTCTACTCTCATATATAAGGACGTAAAGACACAGAAGAAAAAAGGAAAAAGAGAGTAAAAGGAGTTAAAAAGAAAAGAGGTTCGAAATTCTTAAGAAGTGTCTGTCTAAAACGTTCAAGTGCAAGTGCTCAACTTGGAATATCATCCTGATATTCAAAACAGCGAGAAAACACATCTTAGTGTTTCAAGAGAGTTACAAAGCTTAAACTGTTATACATCCAGAAGGTGACCGAAGCTGCTCTACATCGAAGTTGATTCAACGATAGCTTGTGGTCAGATTGGAGCCTGTTACATTCAACTGTGACAACCAAAAACACCTTGCTTTGTATTAAGCAAGAGAGGTGGAGTAACCTGGCAGCTGTCCGAGTGAAAGAAACCTGAGGCTTGACGCGGGCTTGGTGATCAAAGGTCAAGTGCTCGAGAGGTGGAGTAGCTGGAAGCGGGGAGAAAGACCTTGGAGAGGTAGAGTAACCTGGGAGCTGTCTTGTGAAGATCCTGAGGCTTGACGCGGGCTTGGTGATCAAAGGTCAAGTGCTCGAGAGGTGGAGTAACAAGAAGCGGGGCGAAAAACCTGAGGCTTGAGGCGGGCTTCGTGATCAAAGCTCAAGCGCTCGATATTGTACTAAAAAGGGAAGTTTTTAGTGCAATCCTTCCAGGGAGTTTCTGGAAGAAGAGTGGACGTAGGCGGGTTGGCCGAACCACTTAAAAATCTCTCTTGCATTTACTTACTGTTTTTATCTCTCGCTAACCTCTCGATTGCACTGCATATAAACGCACTTCTCGAACTAACTCAAACTCGTGCTAACTAAAAGGGGATAACATTTCCGCTGCGCATAAAACTTTGTCTTCACCTCGTGAGGTATCGAACCTAAACATCCTAAGTTCAATACACACGAGAGGTTGAAAAGATTTGCAAAATCTTATACAAGTCTATTCACCCCCCCCCTCTAGACTTGTACCCCATCCCCTTGGGACCAACAATTGGTATCAGAGCAAGTTCTCTGATCGATATAAACCTTTGTTTATATTGCCTAGAGATCCTTCTTTGAAAAGTCTTTTGAAAATATTTTCAAAGCACGAAAAAAAAAAATTTAAAATGGATAGCATGTTGTCGAGACATCTTCTCTTTGATTTTAGCAGGTTCGATGACTGGAAAACACGCATGCTTGCGTATCTATCAGCCCTCCATGATGAGATGGCCGAAGTAATAACATCTGGACCAGTCAAGATCATGATGATAAACACGACTGCTGAGCAAACCAGAGATACACCAAAGTATGTCCCCAAACCTAGGGAAGAATGGACAAGTGATGATAGGAAGAGAAACAACTTGGACAACATTGCCAAGGATATTCTCTTCAGAGCTATAGACGAAACCATCTTTCCAAAAGTAAGAAAGTGCAAAACGGCGAAAGAGGTATGGGATACTTTGATGTTGATTGGTGAAGGTGACGAACAGGAGAAGGAGAACAAGCTCACCGTGGCCATGAAGAAGTTCGAGGACTTCAAGATGAAACCAGGGGAGAGCATCGACAGCATGGAATCTCGTTTCATGAAGCTATCAATAGAGATCAATGATCTCGAGAAGGAGATTCCACAAAAGGAGCTAAACCTGAAAGTCTTACGAGGCCTTACCAAGGAGTGGGATATGAAGGTGATCACAATGCGTGATCACAGGGATTTGAAGAACACCACAACCGACCAACTATTCAGAGATCTCAAAGCCTTCGAATTTGAGATGTTTCCAAGAGATGAGGATGTGGTGGACAGACGGAATGTGGCACTGGTTGCGGACCAACCAACCACCTCCTCAAGGTCAGATTCTAATCCCACTGATTTTTTATCTGATGAACAGTTTGCTTTCTTCATAAGAAAATTCAGGAAATTTATGAAGAAGACACCGGAAAGCAATACAAGTTCACCTTCCTCCTCAAGAAGGAAAAATGAAAAATACACATCCAGAGGAATGGAGGAAGAAGATCAAGGTCTATGCTACAACTGTAGGAGACCGGGGCACTTCAAGGCTGACTGTCCTTACCCTAAGGTAAGCAAGTATCAAGGCCTAGAATGTAGGAACTCCAGGAGAAAGGAGGAACCTAAAGAGAAGCCAGCACAAAGTGGCTTCAAGGGAGATACAAAGAAACATCTGCGCAGAAAGGCGCTTGTTGCTGAGGAACTCGAGAGAACAATCGAGGAGTCCGAGACGTCGAGCTCCAGTGAAAGCAGCAGCAGCTCAGAGGATGAGAGGGGGCTCATCTGCTTATACACCGAGGAAGAAGAGAATCAATGCCTAATGGCCATTGACAATGAGGTAACCTCTACTTCCACATCTCGCTGCTCTATTTCTACCTCTCGTTGTTCTTCTTTCAGAAGTGATGAAGATCCCTTTGAGATGCTTGAAACATTTAAAAGGGATCTCGCAGTCGCTAATAGCACTCATGCAAAAATCAGGGAAGAAAACAGCAAGCTAACTGCTGAAAGAGATATGCTTAAGAACGTCTCGAAAGAGAATTCAGAGCTAACTCTCAAAGTAAGTGAGTTAGGAGCTAAAGTAATCCAACTGACTGAAGAGTGCAAAACTCGAGAGATCACCGAAAATGATCTTAGAAAGGTTATAGCATCATACACTGATTCCTCCAAAGCTATGGAGAAAATGGTGAATGATCACAAACCTACAAGTGATAGAACCGGTCTAGGGTTCCATCGAGACCATCTCTCGAGAAATAAACAGACCAATGGTTTGGGAACTTCAAGAAATGGAGGATCTCAACCCAAACCAAATAAAGGTCATAAAGGACCAACAGAAAAGACCAGAGTAGCTATTCATAAACCGTCCCTATACACCAGCAATGGAAAGTATAGGAAAGCTACGAAGAATGGCCGGGTAAACAATATCGAGAGATCACCTTGCTATCTCTCGCAAGGCCATTCCAAGTACAAAAAGAGCTACATTCCATATAATGCGCCTCAAGGCAAATATGGAAGGTCTGAGATCCACATAGTTAGGAACTCACGGATGGAGAAAGGCAGACTCTATCCATCTAGTGAGGATTGGTCATCGAATCACAATGTCTGGAAGAAACCTCACTTTCAGCTATTTCACATGACCAAACAGCGTATGAAAGGCATGGTGCATAAGCCGATCGAAAAGTCTATACCTAAGTTGATTTATGCACCAAAGAGGCCCAAAACATTTGCTAGCATTCCTTATGATTATCAAACGTACAATGGCTACATTGCGCCTAGGCCTGGAATAATGGGCACAAGGTATAAATGGATGCCTAAACTCACTAACCCACCAGGACCCAAAGTTTGGGTACCTAAACTTGCTTAATTTCCTTGCAGGACACCAGGGACGTGTGGTTCATTGACAGTGGATGTTCGAGACATATGACGGGAAATCTAACACTGCTAGAGAACATCCAACCTATCGAAGGTCCCTTGGTGACATTTGGCGACAACGAGAAGAAGGGACGCACAAAAGCTGTTGGTGAAATTCAAAAGAATGAGCTGGTTATTAAGGGAGTATCCTACGTTGAAGGGCTCAAGTTCAATCTCCTTAGTACAAGCCAGTTCTGTGACAAAGGCTACAAGGTTGTCTTCACCAAAAGCAAATGTCAGATTATGAACGAGGAATCTCTCGAAGTCGTCTTGGAAGCAGCAAGGAAAGGAAACATGTACATAGTGGATTGGAGGTCTGCAAAACCATCCCTATGTATGCTAGCAAGGAGCAAGGAAGATTTATGCTGGGATTGGCATAGTAAGCTTAGTCATCTGAACTTCAAGACTATCAACAAGCTTACTAAGAGGAACTTAGTGGAAGGACTGCCCAAAGTGACGTTTCGAAAGGATAAAATTTGTGAGGCATGTCAACGTTGCAAACAGATCAAATCCTCCTTCAAGAGCAAAGCCGAGACATCATCCACTAGACCATTAAGTCTTCTTCACATGGACTTATTTGGCCCAGTGGATCCACCCAGCATAAAGGGAAAGAAGTACACTCTTGTGGTAGTAGATGACTACACAAGATTCACATGGACCGTGTTCTTAACCAAGAAAAGTGAGACAAAAATTGCCCTGCCAAATCTCTTGAAGCAAGTTCAAGTTGAAAAGGATGTCTCGATACTAAAGATCCGGTCAGATCAAGGTGGAGAGTTCATAAATCAAGTAATCGAGAGCTACTGCAACGAGAACGGGATTCATCATCAACTGTCAGCTGCTCGAACGCCTCAACAGAACGGGGTTGCTGAAAGAAGGAATAGAACTCTCAAAGAAGCCGCAAGGACCATGCTCTCACAAGCCAACATATCACAAGGATTTTGGGCAGAAGCAATCAACACAGCGTGCTACACCCAAAATCGGTCCTTGATCGTAAAAGGAGTTGGAAAGACTCCATATGAGTTGTGGAATGGAAGAAAACCGAATGTAAGCCACTTCCACACATTCGGGTGCAAATGCTATATCCACAACAATGGGAAGGCTCAACTAAGAACCTTTGAAGAAAAGGCAGATGATGGAGTATTTCTGGGATACTCATCGACAAGCAAAGCATTCAGAGTCTTCAACAAGCGGAGTTTAGTGGTTGAAGAGTCCATACATGTTACCTTTGATGAAAGGGCATCGACAGATCAACCATCAAAGACAACGGAAGCAGCTGAGGAAGATCAGCCAGAGTCTATCGAGAGATCAAACTTACCTCTCGAAGACAAGCAGTCGATAGTTCGAGACGTAGCGGAACTCCAGTCAGAATCAGATGATGAAGAGTCTACCAAGAAGAAAGCTCCTGACTCAGTTGATCAAATCCAGATCATAGATGTTCAACCCACATCTCAACCTTCAACGGAAGCATCAACTGAGGAGCCACAACCCAACCTAAGATGGTTGAAGAGTCACCTTGCTGATCAAGTGATTGGAGATGTACGTGACAGAGTTCAAACCAGATCAGCATACAGAGAAAGCATGTTTGCTTGCTTTCTATCTCAAATAGAGCCTAAGGTGATCGAAGAGGCTCTATGTGATCCAGATTGGGTGCAAGCCATGCAAGAGGAACTTCATCAGTTTGAACGGAACGATGTTTGGGAACTAGTTCCGAGACCTCATCATCAGAATGTCATTGGTACAAAGTGGGTTTTCAGAAACAAGATGAATGAGGATGGAGTTATTGTTAGGAACAAGGCCAGACTTGTTGCCAAAGGCTACTGTCAGGAGGAAGGAATAGATTTTGATGAAACCTTCGCTCCAGTGGCACGTCTCGAAGCCATACGCATCTTTCTCGCATATGCCGCCTTCAAAGACTTTAAGGTATATCAAATGGATGTCAAGAGCGCTTTTCTGAACGGACTTCTCGAAGAAGAGGTGTACGTTGAACAACCTCCGGGTTTCTTGAAGGACGTNGATATTTTCACAAAAGCGTTATGTGAAAATAGATTCTCTCAACTAAGGTTAGAATTGGGAATGATAGAATTGGGATGAATGGTCAAATCTTATCTTCTTGTATTTAGTGCCATGAACTGTTTCGCATGTGAGGGGCGGTTTCATCAACTTTATGTCAGCTTTGGAGTTACACAAGCATTGAATGGTCATTCATATTACATCCCGTGACTCAAAAGTGATAACCGTATTGGGCTATAAAAAGGAGGGTTTCTTTCAGAAGATCAAACCATCAACTTCCCATGGAGAAAAAGAAAGGAAAAGATGGTGTTCCATTCTTTTATAAAGGAAAGAAACCGGCAGTCAAGTCCAAAGATTTTCAAGGAGAAAACTATCCAGAATCTACGAAGGGTGAACAGATTGCGGAGCTTCCTGATAATCCAAGCAAGAATCCTATTCTCATCCAAGGTGAATGGATCCCCAAATGCGAGGAGATCCACAACGATGGGATACTGGAATCGGGAGAAGAGTCCTGCACAAGAGGGACTCCTACTGCTGCACATTCTGGAAAAGGGCCTTCATCAACCAAATAGAGAACCAAGGGAAATGGAGAGGAAGACCAGATGGGACTTTCTGAGGTCTGCAGCAGCCAAAGGGGTGATCATACCTAATCCAAAGACATTAAGAGGATTAGCGATGAAGATGGTCACTCTCAACTACAGTAAGCAGCTCCGGAGAGGAGAACAAGAAAAGGGAATAGCCACCCCTAGTTCTGTTATTAGACAAATAGGACTTTAGATGGCTAGTTTCTGCTTTAACGATAGATTCCTATTAGGCTGACCAAGGCCAAACAAAAGTTTCTAAGGAATCTAATAGGATATTGATTCATATGTAATGTATCTGGAAATCACTAAATGAACTTAAGGATATGTTCCAAGTGATATCTTTTAGATGAATCAAACTTGTTTCTCTCGCAATCTGTGTTCGAAAGGTAGTTCGAGAGGTCACCCGATCAGTTTGTCTATATACGTTATGTCTCGAAGAAGGGTAGTTCGAGAGGTCACTTCGAAAGATAACAAACTGATATCTCTGAACGGAGGAATAAGGAGGGTTAGGGATCAATCACTCAGGGGGAAGATCCTTAACCAGATCAAGACGGAGGAATAAGGAGGTTTAGGGATCAATCACTCAGGGGGAAGATCCTTAAACTCATGTGGAAGACAATTCACCTTCGAGAGGTGAATCTGATATATGAGGGGAAACGGCTAACTTTGGATATTAATGCTAGCCACGTGGTCATCGGTTACTGACGGTTTTCCGCACTTAAGGGCATTATCTTGATTAATGGGAGCATGCCTGTATAAACATCTCATTATATCCCACTATCCAAAAACCGCATTATACTTTACCAAAATACCCTTACCATATCCTACATACATAACCGTTATTAGGGGTATTTCTGACCTTTTACTTCTTTAAAATTAATCGGTATCCCTCCTCGGATCAAATATTCAACCCTACCCATATATCCAACCCGAATCCACATGATATAAAAGCCAAATCCTTCTTCTTTACCCGGATTCAAGCTAAAACCGTTTACCCAAAATCCCCAAATCCTAAACGCAGTACACATTCCCTCCAAAACATCTAACCTTCATCAATGGCGTCCGAATCCTCTACATCAACCTCATCTTCCGACGCATATCAGAGGGAGTTGCTACACATTCGCTCTCAGATCAAACAAGTCAAGGCGGGGAGTATCCTTGACAGAAATGGCTTCATCACCAACTCCCCTAATCCAAAAATGGCGGAAAAAGTCCTGAAGAAGTTTGAGAAAGCAGGACTGATGAAATACATGACGCACGACTACGGGACCGTTCACCCCCTCGACTTCACAGAATGGTTCGCAAATGCCAAGGTCACGAAGGGTAAAATCGAAAGCCGCTTTAATGATTTTCCCATCACAACATCTGTAGGTGACCTCAGAGCGGCATTTGATTTCGCGTCATCGGAGGAAGCAGTCAAGCATCTATCGGATTACGACTTGGACAAGCAAGCCTTCTGGGAGAAAATCCGACTAGCGACTGCACCACCCAGAGCATCCTCTGCCCTCCGCAAGTACCACCTAAAGGAGAGGTTTGCTCTCGCTGCCGACCTAATCATGAAGTTTGTGCTCGGCAAGGTGTCCGGAACTGACGAGGTTAGTCTAGACCTCCTCAAAATCCTCCATGCCATTTGGAACAACAACAAGCTGGACTGGGCACATATTATCTTCAACTTCCTCCAACAGCAAGTGATGCGCTCAGTCTCCAACGCCAACCTGTCGATCAGTAAAAAGGTTGGTTTCGGCTTTGTTGTGCAATTTCTCTTAAGCTTGAAGGGCTTCGAACTGAGGGAGGGAAAAGAGATTCATCGAAATACCTATATGGGTAGGACGAAATCTCTAGTCCCCAAAACTAAAGGTGTTAAGGCTGCACCTTCTCCCTCACAGCCAAAAGGAAGGGGCAAAAGGAAAGCCCAAACCGAGGAAAAGAATTCTGATGATGAACCTCTCGATGTACTGATACAAAGGGTTCATCTGCCAAAGAGGGCTAGGAAAGCCAAAACTGTTGCTGTCACCCGGGTTCAAGAGGTGGAACCGTCAGTTATACAAGTACCCTTCGAGGACAGGGCACAAGCCCAGGGGGAACCTCAGGCTACACTGGCCACTGAGGTTGAGAGAGTGCCCCCTACCAGGTCCCTGTCAAGAGATTTGTGTGTTAATGATGATATTACTGCTGAGGGTACTGGTGACTCTGTTGGTTTATCTCGAGAGATGGCTCGAGAGGTTGAAGGTACTGGGATCAGTGATCCAGTACAAGGGGATGCAGAAGAACCATGTGAGATGGTTCGAGAGACAGACTACACAGTCAGGGTGGGAGATGATCTCTTGGAGCATAGTCGAGAGATCACAGCTCAGATAGACGAAGCAATCTCTGCTACTGAAATCATCTCTGATGGGCGGGATGACTTATATGAAGAAGTTTCCACTCAGTTGGCAGTGGAAGCACCCACTCTTGATGACTTCTCCAGGGTGATCAGGTGGATCAACTGGAGAACCAGTTCTTTCACTCAATTGATGAGTCAAGCAGCTGAAATGGAGGCAGAAGAGCAGTTTGCACTCCAGTGGTTGGGCATCTCCGAGATCCCAGCTCAACAACTGATGGATCTTGCCCACGAAACACGAGTAATGAAGCTGAACAGTGAAAGAACTGATAAAGGGAAGAGCATAGCAGTTGAAGCACCAGAAGTTGAAGCTGAGCCTGAAGAAGATCCTGAAACAGAAGCACGATTTCGAGAAGATATCAGGCTCGCCACTGCCATCTCCTTGGGACAGAACGTTGAGTTCACGAGAGGGCCAGGAGAGACCTCTGGGGTTGCTCACGATGATATTGCAACAGCCGCAATCCCACTGTCCCAAGTCAGCAACTCTGCTCTGGACGAACAGGTAGAAGCTTCGAGAGGTGAATCCGAGACCTCTGAAGCACTTCAAGTGGCACCTAACACCGTTCTACTTTTGCCACCACCTGAGTTCACACCCTCGACCGCTACTGATGAAGCACAGACATTTCGAGAGGGTGAAGTTCCGTTGCTCACACTGCCGGGTTTTCCTACTGCTCCTGAAATAATTATCATTCCAGACTCATCGGAGCAGACTGAAATGCAGTCAAATGAGCAACATGAGCAGAATGCCCCAAGTCCTGCTGGTTCGAGGAGTACTGATGATACCATCGAAGGTGGAAACCCGGAAGCACCTGTCGACACTACGTCTCCAACCTCACCAGCAGATGACAAAGTTCCCAGCACTGGTTCGAGAGGTGATGCTGAGGGGGAACCTCTATTGGATGAAAACAGGGAAGCGTCCAATACCGAAGAACACTCTCTGGCTGACCCTATCTCCACAGTTGCTGAAGCTGAGGCTCCAGGTTCGAGAGGTGAGGAGCAAGAAGTGATCCATCCCTCAGGTGGAAACCGGGAAGCACCTGACATGGAGCTACCTTCGAGCTCTGAACCTTGTGTCCCTGTGGATCCTCAGACGTTAAATCGAGAGGTGGACTCGCAATTGCAAGTCATGGGTGGAAATCTGGAAGCACCCAAGTCCCCTCCGACGAAAGGTACATCTCGATCCTCATCTCCTACTTCTGACTATGATCAACAGGCCGAAGAAGTCTTCATTGGCGAAGTGCGTCAATTCATGGCTGATCAATCTCAGAAGATGGCTCAGCTCGAAAGAATACTTAAGCCTGGTAAATCCGAAAGACCCCATCAAGACACGAGAAGCCATTAACAAGAAAAGGAAAGCCAACAAGAAGTAAGCTCTCATGGTGCTGAGGATGCAGCACGGAAAGCCACTGATGAAGCCGCTGTAGCTCGAGCAGAGGCTGCAAGTGCGAGGGCTGAATTAGCCGAGATGCGAGCAGAGCTTCGAGCCTTCCAATATTCCAGTGAACTTCGACAGGATGTGATGAAGGCCATACT
>NC_044928.1:11700147-11800147 GCF_003576645.1 Ipomoea triloba
ACATGGAATTGCATCCATCCGCCGTGTCGTCACCGTCGAGAAGCATGGAAAGCGCCATCTTTGTTTATTATTTGAGAAGGCCAAAAGAGACAAACTTGTAGTCTCGTAAATCATATTGATCCAAAGCAACAAAAACTCACTAATTAAATAAACCATAAAAATCGGAAAACAACCAAAATCCAAGCATTATCGGAGGAAAGCCAGTCAGTGCTAAGTGAAGTTCCAATAATATCCCTCAAAATAAGCCGTCTAAGTGATCGGAGGACTAAAACGGTTAAAATTTTGATAGTCGAAGGATGGAATTAGCCAAGTCAAAATGAGTAGGACCAAATTGGAGAAATCGACATAGTCGAGGGACCATTTTGGTAATTTGCTCATCAAAAAGGGGATAACTTTTCCGCTGCGCACAAAACTCTATCTTCAACTTGTGAGAAGTTGGACCTAAACATCCTAAGTCTACAACCCCGAGAGGTCGATAAAGATTTGCAAAAATCTTATACAAGTCTATTCACCCCCCCCCCTCTAGACTTGTACCCTATTGTAACACTCCACTCGTTCCAATAAGCCTAGAGTTCGAAAAAAAATGTATTTTATTCTAAGGCATTGACATACGTGAATTGTGATCTACAGATATCTCAAAATGATTTTTACTAGTTAGAATAGTCGTTAATAAGCTGCGAACATGCGTGCCGGTCACGAACCGTAACATTTTTAGGAACATGCGTTCAGTTCAGATTGCCCTAGGAAGTGGACTGTATGCACTATACCATTAACCATGAACTTCCTACTCGGTTAAGTTGAAATTAGATTAACCGATAAGAGTGAAAATTTATTTCGACCTTAGCATCGCCGTATTTCGCGATTTACCAAACATTGTCCGATTTTAGAATTTAAGGTTAGGATCGAGCTCGGAATAATTTTGGTTTCGAAATCATTCCAAACTAAAATATTTTCTACTGTAATTATATCTGTTTTAACCCATAACTGGCAAGCCAAAGATATTTTCCAAGATTCACCACAAGAATGTGACAAGTGTCACTTTAACTCACCACAAACCATTATTAAAATTAAAGAGTAGAATTTAGTGGATTGATCTCCCATTTACCCCCTTGGCCGAAATAAACAAGAGGGGAGAGAGAGAGTATTAGTCTTCATCTTCTTCCTTGAAGCTCAAGAATCCATAGCCAAATTCTCTTCACAAGTTCTTCAATACTCGGTAAAACTTTAATTTTATTCGGTTAAAGGCTTTATTTTCATCCCTAGATCCTAATTCTAGGTAGAAATCTCTTAAATATGTTGTTATGGTGTTGAATTTTCCTATGGTTTCTAGGTGAACATTTGGGGAAAATAATTCAAGAACGTTTCTAAGGAGATATAAATCGCTTTTGAGGTAAGGGATTCATTAAGTTGGATAAGGTTACTTGAGATTAAATAATTGATAGTTGAAATTATGAATTCTATGTTGAAATTTAATTGTGTGCATGTTAGTAGGAAATATAAACATATATGCTATGTGAAGATCATATTTTGTAAACAAGTACATATAATAGTGATATGAGTATACCGGGTATAATATACATATATATATATATTTTGAAAATATATATATTATATATATATAGTGATGCCGTGTGTGTGTGTTGTGTGTACTGCATATATGTTAAATATATATCTAGCATGAATATACATATATAGTATGTGTGTGATTATGCATAGATATAAACATATGTATGATTTATATATCATATATAGTACATGTACCGTATGTATATATGTATAAGTAATATGAGAGGTTATATGTTATATATACATATGTATATGTTGTATGTCATGAACATGTGAAATGTGACATTGACAAGGTTATGATAGTTATACTTAATCACCTCGGTGAATGGTAATTAGTATACTATCAAAGTGTTTGAAAAGGAAAAGGAAACTTTTGGACTTGGTAAAGGAGGTGGATTGATTTCAAGTATGAGACTTGAATATGAAGTATATCCAAAATGTCTTTTTGTTCAAGAAAAGAAAGAATGTTTTGAAAACCTTAGTTTCTGAGTAAGTTGAGGAGGACCTTGATTGACCTACGGGTGGTTTAAGTGCCCTTGCCAAATGGTTGTTATGTTGTATGATCATTCATACTGTGGGCGAAGTCTATTCGCCGAGTACTATATAACTTGTTAGGATGACATATTCCTGTGGGGGTGTGCACACTTATAGTTACTCTATGAAGTCCGGGTAGGTGTCGTTTTTATGGACCTAGTAGGGCCAGCTAGGAATCATTCTAACGAACCTTAGGACCTAGTAGGGCCAGCTAGGAATCATTCTAACGAACCTTACGTCCAGGGGGGGCCAGCTAGGAATCATTCTAACGAACCTTACGTCCAGGGGATCAGTATTAGACCGGGGGATAACGAACCTTACGTCCAGGGGATCAGTATTAGACCGGGGGATGACCACTGAACCCGTGTTCGATGATCCAAGTGGTCAAAGAGGGTGTTAAGCAAAATACTCCAAAGGCCTCACGCTTTCGAAGAAGAAACTAAGTGGACTTTTGATATGAGAATGTGCTTTCTACAAAGAAACTAAGTGGACTTTTGATATGAGAATGTAGTTACTCTGTAGCTACGATGAAAGGAGATGTGATGAAAGTTTAAGCACCAAGGGAAGTTGGTGAGCCCTCGTTGAGGCGAAAGTTGGTGGAAAGTTCCTTGTGAGGAAAATTTCAAATAATCTGATTGAAATCAAAATGTAAAATCCATGATTTTTCAGTATTTGTTGATTGATAATTGTTATAACTTGTTGCAGGTAGAGTCTCAGCCTATGAGCTAAGTATTAAAGTATTCAAATATCTATTTTCCAAAACCTTTATTTAGTTTTGGGTGACCTATGAATCTCCTTACTTAGCCGTCGTGCTAACTACACTTCATTGTGTTTCATACTAACTACACTTCATTGTGTTTCATAACAGATGCCATCTAGTGTAGGCACGTGTAGCCCGGCGAATCCCCAGGATTCGTCGGAGTACACATACCCAGGGATAGGCTACGAGGTATATATACTGTGGATGACGGGTGCCGACCCTTACGCACCTGGCTATGGTCCTGTGGCTCCAGATAGCTCACCTGCAGTAGATAGTTTTCCCATTCCCGATGGTCCTGATGTCCAAGCCAATTTTGGTTTTTACCCCATAGAAAGCTTGGAGGAAGAATCCTCTAGAGTTTGTTGTTCATTACCCTTACCCTTGGGACCCGTGTAACACCCCGGACCTACTTTCCCGTACATCCGAGGGAGTTACCGCCACAACTAGAGAGAGTGTTCTATCATTTAGCGATGAACCTCACTCTAGGTGCACAGGCAAAAGGAAACTCTTCTAATCACAACAATCACCCAACAGATACTTAAGCACCTTTATACATATCAACTGAGAAAGTTCCATTACGCAAAACATACATTCTTGAAGTTATACATACATAGGATTGCCCCTCGGCCAAAATACTAAACAAGGTTCAACTAAGACGCAACTGGTCATGCCTAGCCATCACTAAGGCTACAAAAATTATGTACACCAAAAATTTCCAAGACTCCCAAGAACTCGACATCTAGTCAATCATGCGATACACGGGGCCGGTGAACTCTCCCCAGACCAGATGCCACTCCCCCCTCGTACCAGGTGATATGGTCCAAAAACCGAGAAGTAGTTATAACCATTGACCATTCCTCCTAAACGTCCCGAGGACTAGGGTCCCAAGGGTATGGGTAGTGCACAATGAACTCAAGGGGGTCACTACTATCTAAAGGTTCTATGGCGTAAAAGCCATAAGTAGCCTGGACCTCATCCATAACCGGGCAAGAAACAAAAGGGGCCGACGGAGCCACAGGAGTATCTGGATTGGTGGGAGCCTCGGGAGCATAACCAGGTGTGTACGGGTCTTCACCCTCCATCATCTGTATGTACACGTCGTAGTCCATACCTTCGCAAACATACTCCGGTGAACTTTCGGAATTCACCGGGCTATAGGAACTGACACTAGATTGCATCTGTTAGGAACACAGTGAAGTGCAGTTAGCGCGACGGCTAAGTAAGGATATCCATGGGTTATTCAAAACTAAATAAAGGTTTGTAAAAATTGTGACATAGAAAACCCTATACCTTACTCATCGGCAGAGATTCTACCTGCAACAGTTATAAATAGCAACTTGCATACACTATTAGCAAAATTCAATAACTTCTCATATCATTTTCCCTCTTAACAAGGTCATTTGGTAATCATTTACATACCCAATAATATATTGTTAAACGCATACTAGTAAGTAGTAGAAAACATAAATCACACATCTTGCTTGTAATCATCTTAGTAGAAAAACTTTTCCCTCATAATGAAATTCTCATCACTTTTCACTCTTCAAAGAGAGAGATCACCCACAACCTTTGGGTACTTAAATGCTTGTCACATCTTTCTTTCCCGTAGCTACGGCGTAACTACATTCATATTTCAAAATCCCACTTAGTCCTAGATAGAAAGTGTGAGGCCTTTGGAGTTCTTTCTCCACTTTTGACCACTTGGATCGTTGAACTCGGGTTCAGTGGTCATCGCCCAGTCTAATACTGATCCCCTGGACTTATAGGAGCGTTGGAATGATTCCTAGCTAGCCTCACTAGGTTCATAAGAACGACACCTACCCGAACATAGAGTGACTATACTTAAGTGTGCACACCCCCGTAGGAGTACATTTTCCTTCCGGGTGATATAGTACTCGGCGAATAGACTTCGCCCACAGTATAATTGATCATACACATAATTACCATGCGGAATAGGCACTTTAAGCTCATCTTTATTCCGTGGTTAACAAGATCATTCACCACTTTTACTAAAACTAAGGTTTGAAAACATTTTTCTACTCTTTCCCTTTTTCTTGCATTGAAAATAATTTGGACATACTTGGGTCAACTCCAATACTCGGAATTAATTCTCCTTTTAACCCAACTCAAAAATTCTCCTTTTCTTTTGCAAAACATTTGGATAATCCACTAACAACCTTTCACAATGGTAATTCAAGTGTAACAATTCTACACTTTCAACCCCACACTTTTCACATAATTCTCATATTTGACACATACATTTCAATGCATATAACATATACATTTCCCAACTTCAACATAGGCATACAACATAACATATATTTATTCTTTACAAGCACATAATGCCACTTCCTTATACTATTAATAAGTTCACCCATATGTAACACAACCTACATAACACATATGCCTAACTACATAGTATTACTCTTCTTACTAACAACATATATAATTATGGTTTATACCTACCATATACTATACACAAAATGTGACATTTTACCATGTATATATACATAATACAACATTTTATTAATACATACATACCCATATATGTACATATACATATGTTTTAACTACACACACCTCACACGTATATATATATAATACACACACACACACACACACACACACACACACACACATATATATATACTATACTACACGTACGTACACATAAATATGTACACAATACATATTAATATATATATATATATATATATATATATATTACACCACACGTACATACACACAAGTATGTACACAATACATTTTAATATATATATATATTACACTACACGTACATACATTACATACTTAGTATAATATACATAGTATGCTTAACTTAATTATTTAGGCACATTAACAACCACCTCATACCAACACAACATTTTGTACATATGCCTTATGAAAGATACAATTACATATATATACATTCATCATGTACACAAAAATTCTACCTAGAACTCATCATATTTCAACCAAGCTATCAATTATCTAGTTTCAAACAACCTCAACCAATTAAAGGGATTCCTTACCTCAACCGGGTTTCTAGTTTCGTAGAAGATTCTTGGAGATGATTTTCCCCAATTTCACCTTAAAACCCTAGAATTCCATCAACAACATAACACATGATTTTAAGAAATCTTAACTTAGATTCATGTTCTAGGATGAAAAATAAAGCTATCTACCGAATAAAATTGGAGTTTTACCGAATATTTTGGAGACTTGTGTAGAAATCTTGGCTATGGAGTGTTGAAGCTTTGAAGAAGAAGATGAAAATCTCTCCTTACTCTCCCTCTCTCTATTACTCTCCCTCTCTCTATTTCGGCCAAGTGAAGGGAAAAGGGAAAAAAATGCTTAAATATTTACCCACTTGGTTGACTAGTCTCTTCCCAACACATGGTAAATAATGGTGACAAGTGTCACCTCTTTATGGTTTGATCTTAAAAATATCTTAGCTTAGACTGATTGGGATTAAATCAGATGAATTCTCAGTATAAACTAATTTAATTCAAATAATTTTTGAACCCAAA
This sequence comes from Ipomoea triloba, assembly GCF_003576645.1. Taxonomy (NCBI): domain Eukaryota; kingdom Viridiplantae; phylum Streptophyta; class Magnoliopsida; order Solanales; family Convolvulaceae; genus Ipomoea; species Ipomoea triloba. The sequence continues at coordinate 11,706,538 of NC_044928.1, forward strand.
AATTTATTCCAGTCTAAAACTCAAAATTGGGCTAGGTTCGGTACACCGCGAAATTTCGCGATGTACGATCAAAAATAAATTTTTGCTGCTATGGGCTAATCTAATTAAATAGGAAATTCCAGAATAATAGTATGGTGTCTAAAAATCCATTTCCTAGGACAAACGGGTCCGAATACTATCTCTTAAAATTTTTACGGTTCGTGACCGGGACATACGATCACAGCTTATTACTAACTGTCCTTACTTATAATAATTCTTTTGAGGCATCGGGAGATCATCTCATGAATGTTATAGCCTAAAGAAATATTTTTCGAACCTTAATTTTACTGGAATAGGTGAGGGGTTACAACCCGAGTCCTCCAGAATTTTGGGATGAATGGTCTATGATGAACATCACATCTCGCTTCCTAGACCATATCACTTGGTTTGAAGGGGAGTGGCATCTAGTGTGGGGAATGGTTACAGGCCCGGTATACCAACAGATCGAGTAGGTGGTATACCTCGGAAAAAGTTTTGGGAACTTTATCTTTTGTGTAAATATTTTTTTATAACCTTAGCGGTTTATGAGCTAGGTTAGTAGGATTGTGATCAATCCGAACTTGTCTTTTGGCCACCGGGCACATCCTTGTATATATAGGTAGATATGTATATGACTGGTTAACTAAGCCCTTTTAGCTCAAATATATATATATGACTATGTTGGGTGATAGTTGTTGTGAAGCGTTTCCATTTAGCCTGTGCACTTAGAGTGGAGTTTGTCAAAGAGGTGATAGAATTCACTCTAGGTGTGGCGGTAACTACTCCGGCTGTACGGTAAGCCGAGTCGGGGTGTTACACCTATCCCCTCGGGACCAACAAAACAAAATTCACCTAGCACTACCAAGTGCTATCGTTGATAATCCAAGAAGTACATCCGAGAGGTTACCCAAGAATACCCGAAAGGTAACTCCGAAGGGTAAACTTACTTCTTGACTAGGCCGAAAGGTAAACTTTCGCCTATGACCTGAAGGTACAAAACCTTATTAGTCACATAGCTAGGGGGTGCTTCTAGCACTTCTACCCCCGAGATGTGCGCTAACGTTTCGATTGTTTTGCCGCATCACAAATATCTCATTTCTATTTACTATTAATCTGGAACATGGTTCATGTTAATCAATCTATGAGTAGATTACCATGACTCGTCTACTGATGGACAATTTTAATAAGTCCTCGCAAGTGCACGAATCAGTTGTAGTGATAGTGTGCAAAGGCAAGGGTCGAACCCACAGGGAATTGATACAATACAATTTAATAACTTGACGAAAAAGCAATAATTGAGTGAAAGTTTTGAAATATTCAAGGTGCAATATCAATAGTAAAAACTAAACCAAAAGATATGCAGAAAACCGAGACAAGATCGAAATAAACAATTAAAAACCAGGAACACAAGATTGCAAATAAAACCGTTGTTAATAGGAGAAGCGAGACTCTAGGAACATGAATCAACTGTCATTACTAGCTTTGCAGATTAGCTTAACTTGCCAACAGAATTAAAGGTTCGTTCTAACTATTATCTGACTAATCCGTATGGCGTCCAGATTCAGTCATGTACTCTAACGGTTCATATGCTTAAGACATTTATTTAAACCGTTAAAACCCATTACGTCAAGAAGAACTTACGGAATACCCGGTTTATGAACCAAATAAATAATTTAACAAGACGGTCATTCAGGGCATGGAATTAATAGACATAATATGTACTCTATAATTCCCTCAAATCAAATTTAATCATGTTAAAGTTGGCAACCCATAACACAATCAATAAAATAAAAACAAATGATAAAACTTAGTTCGGTTGGCAAAATTAAACATAATTTAATACAAAAGCTTTACGGCAATATCATCATATTCTTAGAATTAGAATTATCAGCAAGACATGATAATCACAATTGCAGCGCAGAAGCAATTCATTCAAACAATTGTCAAATTAAACCAAGCTAAGGTAATTGAAATCACAGTTTCCAACGCCAAGTAATCAAATTGACAATTGCATTTGCTAAATGACATGCGGCAGATCAATTTCTATAAACCTAAGAAAGGGAAAACTAAATAGTATTTAAAAGGGAAAAAGAACCAGAAAGAGTATGTTGCTGTTGCCAACACCGTATCTGCTGCCCGGAGGTTCACGATTGCCGAATGCGAAGAGGAATTAAAATTATAGTTGGATTAATTCACACGGAATGAAAACGCTGCTGCGACTCAGAAATTGCCGCACCACCGGTCGTAATTGAATCTTAGAAAATCACCTCGCTGCCACCAAACGAAAATAGAAATTGTCGTCGGACACTTCCGTTCACTGCCACCGGAATTGGTCCGGGTCAGAACTGATGATTTCTTCTTTCAGAATCGCGTTCTTTTTATACTGTTTGAGTCCAACTGCTTCTCCTCATCTTTCTTGTCACAATCAGCCACAAACACCCTAGAGCCAAGGAGAAGTCATAGAAAACTTCTTTCGTCCCTTTCTTTCTCGTTCGGTTTCTACAGTTTAATAATAATAATTATAATAATAATAATAATAATAATAAAACCGAAATCAATACTTTATTCAGCTGACAATTTTTATAACAAAATAAATTTAATAACAAAACAACCCCAAAATTAAACAATATCACTAAACCAAAATATAACAATAATAAATAAAAATAAACATGAAATTAATTAACTATTTCAAAATAACTATAAAAAGATTATTAAAATAACAATATAAATAATGTTTATCATCTACCGTGTCCCAAACACGAAGACACAACCACCAAACACGAAGACACAACCAGGCAAGATAAATTAATAAAACTTTATTAATCCTGGTTATTACACTAAGCTTATAGCCCACTTAGTAATTAATCATTGCCTTCATTCCAAATTTAGACAAAACCTTGTCTTATAGGAATGACAACTTTATAAATCATTCATACATACTACTATTCAGAAAACAAGTGGTTTTAGATTTATTTGTTATCCCAAAATTTTTTATCATTTGTCACAAATTACTTTCAAACTAGTACAATTTGAAATTTCTGATCAGTTAATTCTAACATAATTAATAAGGTCATGTCATCCAAATTTCCAAACTAGTTGAATCAAGCTTATATAACCATACTAAGAATATTTAAAATATTCAATACACTTGAGCTGTGACGCTCACGATTACATAGTTATCCCAATTTTGACTATTTGATTATCCTTGAAATTTATAATCGAAGTTCTTTACGAGATTTCAACATGCTTGTTACATATTGTTTAGGCCATTAAGCCATTTTAGCATTTCCATGTAATGCTACGTATGCACAAAGCATCCATATTGAATCATTCCATACATCAAACATTATTTCATAAAATAATTTGCATGGACGTACCATGATTCAATAACCAGATGGAATAATTATATTTTTCATTCAATAATAAAAAATATATTACAAGGATACTACCACAAATTTATTAAAATTAAATAGATAGGAAAATACATTGGAAATAATACTTCCTAATTCCTACCACGTAGCAGTCCTTCAAACCAGTGTGCCTTGTTCCATTGTTTAGCCGTCCACTACCGCAGAATGGTATCTAGCCGCACATCAAGTTTACCCGTTAAAGAAATCAGGTTGTGACCTCACTCGTCCAACCATCTGCATTCTTTAACCATAGCGAAATTATCCTCAACCTTTTCACAAGGATGAGGGTTCGCTCCGTAATGGTTGCTCGCCTTATTCTCATAATCTTGCCAAGGAGAGAACCCATTATGTTCACTGATGATGACCTCTTAGATGGCCCCCTCTCCCGCCGAGATGCACTAGTATTCTTTCAAATACAATATACAATCATTTGGACATGCATGTATCCTCTCAATGTCTATACTCAACAGACACAACAACTTCTTTACTTCGTACGTTGAATTTGGAAGTTCATTATCACTACGAATCATGTCTTTTAGTAGTTCTAATAATCACGTGAAACTCTTATCACTCCATCAATTCTTTGCTTTTAAGTTATATAATTTAAGCATAGAAGATAACTTAGTATATTTAGTACACCCAGAGAACAAAGGTTTTGCAGGCAATAATCTCAAAAACTTCATGAAAATAGAAAAACTAGAAACCCACAAAAGGTTAATTAAAAACAAGAAAAAAAAAACAAGAAAAACGAGAAGGATGGTATTTGGGTAGGTTACAAGTACGAGTCGAGTTGCACTCTCTCCTTAAAACCTTATTTACCGCCTCTCATGGTGTTAGGAGCATTGTAGTATAGGTTTCCCAGGATAACACGTAATACGGTTCTAATGTTTGAGCACCCAAACTTAGAACTCGGCGAATGAGAACGTGGGATGGACACAGGTAGCTAGAAAAAAGGAGGAGCAGAGTTTCGATGTGAAAACTTGATTATCTCTTGTTCATAAAATGCTACTGCTCAACCTGGAATTATATAGGAGATGAGGAATTAATAGCATATTAATCATGGCATTAATATGATAATTAAATCAGACTCATAACCCCTGTAACAAAAGACCACTACCTGAGAATTAATTCAGTAATAAACAAATTGGATGAAAGTGATGAATTAAGATTCTGTACGGTCACAAACCTGAATCGTACACGAGACAATGAGTGGTTAAACCCGAGTTGATCAGATTACATGAGTGGACAATCATTCGACCAACTCGAGTTGATCATGTAATGGTACCACAATACCACGAGGCGGAACTGATCAATGTATGGCATAACTCAGTCTGGTTCCACGATACCACGAGGCGGAACTGATCAATGTATGGCATAACTCAGTCTGCAAAGCCAAGTCTAGCCTTTTCAGGGGCATAACTCAGTCTGCAAGGCGTCGTTCCCGCACACAAGTCCAGCCTTTTCAGGGGCATAACTCAGTCTGCAAGGCGTTCCCGACACAAGTCCAGCCTTTTCATGCTCATTTGGGATTTGATTTGCACCCACCCTGCGCGCGCAAGAGGGCTTCTATGCTATACAATTCAATAAAACCTTAGAAGAGCTCTTGTATAAATAGTGGTGCAAACCCACTTACTAATTCAATGTGGGACAAAAGCTTACTTTAAAGCTTTCACTACTACAAAAATGGTCTACTACGTCACTTAATAGACGACGGTTTTTTAAATGACCGCCGTCTAATATGGTTTGTTATACTACGTCACTTAATAAATGGCGGTTTTTTAAATAACCGTTGTCTAATATATACTACATCACTTAATAGACGACGGTTTTTAAATAACCGTAGTCTAATATATACTACGTCACTTAATAGACGACGGTTTTTAAATAAACGCCGTCTAATATATACCATGTCACTTAATAGACGACGGTTTTTATATAACCGTCGTCTAATATATACTTAATAGACGGCGCTTTTTAAATAACCGTTGTCTAATAATACCATGTCACTTAATAGACGTCGATTTTTAAATAACCGTCGTCTAATATATACTTAAAATATTTTTAAATAACCGCTATCTAATATACTTTAATTTAATTTTTTTATTTTTTAAATTGAAATACATATTGCGGTTATACTATTAACCGTGGTATATATATATATATATATATATATATATATATATATATATAGATTTTTATTCAAATGTGGCCGTGCTCTTAGGTGTGGTCGTGCGGTTTACACCACTCAATGTTAAAAAATGCACCACTCAATGTTACGAAATGCACCACTCAATAACATTGAGTGGTGTATTTCATATTTAAGAAATACACCACTGAGTGGTGTATTCCGTAACATTGAGTGGTGCATTTCTTAACATTGAGTGGTGTAAACCGCACGGCCGCACGTAAGGGCGCGGCCACACCTGAATATGACCCTAAAATATAAAGTTAACTAACCCTAGTAATATTATACATTTATACTACGTAACATGTTTAGACTCTTCAGACTGTAGACCTCACGCCAACGCATCCAGCCTCCCGTGGCTGCTCGTTGATGCATAGCCGAGACCTAAGCCCAATATGTATTATATGTATTATCAATTATATTGGGCATGTATTTAGGTTTTGTTCTCCATTTCTCCTAAGTCCAAGACTGTGGTACTGCGGAAGCGAGGCGCGGAGGGCCGGAGGTGACTGGTGACCGGTGAGCCGCGAGGAAGCCGATGAAGAACGGAGCACCGGATATCGAGCAAGGCAGCAGCGGTCCAAGCGTCCACGAAGTGCAGGCGGCAGGCCGTAGGCGTTGACGCTACTGGTGCTTCCGAGTTTCGTAGCAGACTGGCCTCCATTGAACACCTCTCCAATCTAACTTTAGTAAGCTTTGATATTCTCAATGTATATTGTTATGTGTGTGCACGCCAACTGTTTGCCAAAATTCCCAACTTTTGCTTTGTTATTTTCTTAATGCATATTATTAAGTGAGTGCATGCCAACTGTTTGTCAAAATTTCCCAACCATTACAAAGATGATTGCTAAGACCCCCAACAGAAGAAAAAAAAAAAAAAAAAAAAAAAAAAAAACCACATGGCATTGATTAATGGCATCAATCATATTATTAACTTCTATGTATATCTGTGCAAAGTTTGAGGTTAGAAAATATTAAACCAATAAATCCTATATCAAATTATTTTATAGGCCAAAAACATATTAAAGGAAAATAATACTGTGCACTGAGCAGTGCCTAAGACAGGGGATATAATCATAGTACTAGGACTAAAACTCTAGAAATACTAGAGTTTGTATTCTTTTGTTGTAGTATACATTGTACTTTTCTATAGTTCTATGTACTATATATATGATGTACTGTAGACTCCTGTAATGTAGAGTTACAACCATTACAAAGATGATCATTATAGGGTACTGTAAATTACTGCAAATCTAGGCAATTTACAGTGAGAATTTTTGTTGATGTACAGTACACCTTTCTATTTTTCTTGATTTGAGAGGTGACTGAATTTAGTTTGCATTGTGTCATTGACGAGTACACTTTGCTGCTCCAATGGTTTCCTAATTTGAACTACACTTTGTTAAATAAAAAAAAAAAAAGTAGGGCCTCATTTATTTACAAGAATGGGGCAACAAAAATTTTAAAACCAACCCTGCTTAGGCAATTAAAGAGGGGTAAAAGGAGAGTGGACTAATGGCTAGTTGTTATGCACTTATGTTTGATCCCACATGGGGTTGGACACTATTGTTTGGTGTGTGCCTATACTTAAGTGAATATCTAAATCCATTTTCCTTTCCTTGAGATTAGCCGCATGTTTTGTGTTTGATTTAATTTCTAAATGTTTCTTATTTTGCTCAACTCTCAACTATTTTTAAATCTTTAATTTTGTGTAGTTTACCATTCTTGGTTTGAGCATAATATATATATATATATATATATATATATATATATATATATATATATATGTGTGTGTGTGTGTGTGTGTGTAAAGAATGAGTTATGTTGGATAAGCTAGCTAGCTAGTAGCATCATGAAGATTAGTGGGTTTTCTTTTATTTGAATGGTACAGGCAAGGCAAGTTCATTCTTGATAAAAATCTCAATGATCCTCAGGCTGCTCAAAGATTTCAGGCATGTTCACTCACTGATTCTTCACTATTGTAAAAAAATGATTTTATTTATTTATTTGTTTGTTTGCTTTGCTTGTATGATATGATTTCTTTTAATTAGATTAATATTTTCTGGCCAGCAGATGTCAGTATATTTAATTTGATGATGCAATATTAACAGAGGTGACTGCTTGAACTTTAATATGCAGAGAACTACATTTGCTGGGTCTCTCGAAATTCTTGTATCTACGTAGAAAGACGATTGGAACGCAGATTCAAGAGGTATCCTCACCACGTGCCTCGTCGATTCAAGACCAACTTCAGTTTCTAGAATTAGTGACTACATGCTATCAAATGAGTTGGTGTAAAAAAAACTGGTGTATTTTTTTATTATTTTTTTATAAAAAAAAAAAGATTGAGGTAGTGTAATTTTTTTAAAAATGGAGATTACACGGCAGTTTCCCTGGGAAATAGCCGTGTAATCTATTTTTTTTTTAACAAAAATTAACGATTAGACGGCAGTTCTCACGGAAACCGCCGTCTAATATATTGTATACACGGTAGTTTTGAGATGGAACCACCGTCCTAATCTATTGTATATACGGCGGTTTTGAGATGGAACAGTCGTATAAAGTATATGTATGTGTTGTTTAATACCTTTATATGGCATGCATGTTTATGATTATACAGCAGTTTTTTAACTGCCATATATAGGTATCATACACGGCGGTTTTTAAAACTGCCGTAGAAAGTAATTATTTACCAAGGCGGCCACCTACACGACGCTTCAAAAACCGCCGTATATGTATAAAAATAACCGCCGTAGTAGCTATATTTTGTAGTAGTGTTTTTTCCTCCGTTTTTCCAACCCAAATGGGTCAACTTTGACAACCAATTCTATGCGTACAATATATCAATCTCTTCGTCTAAGTACGAAGAACCCGAATTCATTTTCACCCGACCCAAATCGGAAGTGGACCCCACATAATTTTATACCACAAAATAGCGATTAAAAATGACATTTTTATGTTATTTTTTCAAACAAGTTTTTCAACATTGCAAAACATGCTATTTAGTGAAATTCCCCCTAAATTTAAAAGTTTGTTTTGCAATGTTTTTTTTTTTGAAAAAAAAAAAAAAAAAAACATTGCAAAACAAACTTTTAAATTTAGGGGGAATTTCACTAAAATCTCCCTGCATATTAGTATATCACACATCATTTCAACTATTCGGCCATCATCCTCATCACTGTTAGCTTGAGCTTCATATTATTCTCCTCATTATTTGCCTGGATTTGACTATTTGCTTGAGTTTCACTCTATGCATGCATGAGTTTCACTATCTGCATGAGCTTCATTCTTACAAACACTTGTACTAGGAGGTAAGCTTTCACCATGCCATATCCACCGACCGTACCCTTCCTTAAAGTCATGGTAGAAAATATGAAATAATTATTGAAAAGACTAAATTTAGTGCATAATTTTCAACACAAATCATAAAAGATCAAAATATTCAATTAAAATTAGTAATTAGTAATTCATTCAATATCAAATGTTCTTTAATATATATATATATATATATATATATATATATATATATATATATATATATATATATATATATATATATATATATATATAACACCTACGATCTTAAAGCTTGGAAGTACAACACTGTACTTTGGAAGAAGGGACAATGTGCATTGGAACTTTGTAAATGCAAAAATGTGCATTGTAAGTAGAAAAATATAAAATAACTGTTGAAATGCCTAAATTTAATGCATGATCTTCAACACAAATCATAAAAGATCACACTATTCAGCTAAAATTAATAATTAGTAATTCATTTATGATCAAATTCGTAAGATGTTGGATGTCTTTGAATTCACAATTAAAGAATTTTAAGATTGCACAACATTATGTGTAGAAATACACGGCACTCTATGTAGGAATGCACTAACAAAGTTACATGAATGCTTGGCAAAGTGAATAATCAAATCAGAAGTTATTGATGCATGACATTGGGAGCTTGTTAACTAATGAAATTGCCCTTCCTAATTATTCCTTCCTTTTCAACGTGGATTTGTTCCTTAATTTAAGCGAGCAAATGTACGAGTACATCTCAACCCAATCTCTAATCTCAATAGTTTAAATTAATTTACAAGTTCTCACCTAAAAAAGACCTTTTATATTTGAACTCAAATTCGACTAAGTTACTTAACAAGTTAACTTAAACTCGAATCAAATTCAAACTTGAAGTGAACTTGAGTCAAACTTTGATAGAGTGACTCAGTTGCACCCTTATGTAAAATACTAGTTTTACGCGCGCATTGCACGAATGGGTTAATGCCCAATGTTTATATTTAAATAAATATTTAAAAGTATATCAATGAAAATTATATAGGAGAAGTTTATACATAGGTAATTGAATGCCGAATTTGTTTATTTAAATATGTAACTCAAAGTATATGAATCCAAGATAATATAAAAAATTCATTATAATTATTGTCACAAAATTAAATGTTTGCGACTTTGTAAAACCGATAGTATAAATAAATACTACTTTTGGTTTGAATTTTTCTAAGTATTCTTAATTATCTTCTGAGTAACATTGTCATTGTCTTCATCTTCACTATTTGTCTTTTTCTTTTTTGTTGGTAATGTGTTATTTGCAATTGGGTTACTGTTGGTAGCATAGATGACAACATCATGCAATAGGATTATGATGCAGGAAGTTATGGACTTTGCTTGTTATGACTGGATCTTAGTTGTACTATGAACTCTTGATTTTACAAACGTTTGCTAATATTTTGCAGTGGTAGCTTGTTCCCCTACATGTCTCATGTGAAGGTAATGAATAAAATATTAATATTTATTATATTTGTATAGGTTCATGAATAGTACTTCTTGTTCTGTTTTCATAACTTGTTTACTTGATAGTAACAACAATAACTTTGCAGATAGTTTGAATATTGATGTTACAACGTGCCCAATTAATGTCATCAATAATTTTCACATCCATTTTGCACCTGCTCATTTTCAAGTTCATAGTTTTAAAATTAGTAGGAATGAAAGTAGTACTTGATTTGTGTGTGTGTGTGTTTTTAAATTTTTTTTTACTGAATTGATATTAACCTTTGAGTTAAATTGTTTTCCACTTTGTGCATAAGTTTTTTTTTTCTTTTTTTTTTTTAAATAGTGACTACATCCTATATACTAAATATTTTTGTTGTGGATGTTGATGTTGATTTTGCCTGTAATATAAGTAGGTTGAGTTAAAAGATGAAAGTAATGAATTGTAACTTATATTAGTTCTAATATATTTAATGAATGCATAATAAGTATTTTAGATACAGGATAAATGAATGAATCAACAATGACTATTTTGAAATTTCTTCATTTTCTAGGTTTGCCAAATTGGTTGCCTCATTGTTAGTTGTAGCCTTAACATCTTTTCAATGCATAAAGTGTGTCACAATGTTCTATTGCCCTACATTTATATTTCAATAATGAGTTTTAAATCAACTTATTTGATTATTTGAATGTTTTCTTTGTCAACAGATCTTACCTAAGTAGTTAATATGATTGGTTTCAAACTGTATTTTTTTTTTAAATTCCATGTTATTAACATAATACTTGGTAAATAAATATATAAATTATTTTGTAGTATAACTTTGATATTTAATTACAAGATAGTGTAAAAAGAAAAGAATGAACAATGTAGTGAATATAATAAATTAATAAATTTGAAGGTAAGGAATCTTTGCATGTTAGAAAATATAAACAATATAACTAATGAAATTATATATTTTTTAAATTTTTTGATAATTAATATATTTTTTTGAATAAAGGCATTGTAAACTTCAAATTATAAATTAAAGAAATGCATATGTATTTTTTTTTGTAACTACTAATTTATTTAATTTAATAAGAGTAATAGTGTGTACTTACTTTTGAATAATATACTCTAACATATTCGTAGTATATGTTCAACAATTATGCCGACTTTGATTGTGATGAGACTCGAACCTAAGACCTTCCTTATAAAAATTAAGGGAAAATGACACCTTTTTCCCATATGTTATGTGCATATAGCACTTTTTCCCCGTGTGTTATTAGAGTGGCTGTTTTTCCCCCTGAAATGTTAAATTGCATTTTTACCCTTAAAAATAATTATTTCATTTATTTTTCTTCTCCAACAAATTATTACTTATACGTATGGATGATCACGATTCGGTTCGAACCTAACCAAACACTGTAACAATCATACCGAAATAGTATGGACGGTTATGGTTAAGATTGAGAACTGAAAAAAATAAAATAAAATAATTTTTGAACCGTGAACCGGAACTGAACCACTGTCATATATAATGAAAATGATCAAACACTTATTTTGATAAATCGGTACGGTTCGATTCCAATTTCGATTTTGAACCGCCAATCAAAAGTTATTTATTTATTTATTTTTTAATTTTATTTCTTATTTAAAAATAGTCTAAATTCAACAATTATTTTATTTTATTTTTTCGGTTCTGAATCGTAACCGTAACTACCGTCCATACTATTTAAGTTCAATTGCTACAGTGTTCGATTAAGTTCGTATCGAACCGTGATCTTCCATACATATTAGTAATAATTGGTTGGAGAATAAAAATAAATGAAATAATTATTTTAAGGGCAAAAATGTCAATTTAACATTACAGGGGGAAAAACTACCACTTTTAAATTAACTGAGTGGGCAAAACTGCCACTTTAATAAAACAGGGGGAAAAGTGCTATATGCACATAACATAGGGGGAAAAAGTGACATTTCCCAAAAATTAATGTGTAAGTTAAAAGTTAACTAAATATTAACGGAAAAAAGATTATTTAAAAGAAAATTTAACGATAATCATATAATTAAGAATAAATTAAAAAATTTTAAAAGGAAAAATATAAATTTAAACAATCTGCATTTGATTTAATAATTTAACCGTCATTTTTTCTACCCATTATATGCCTAACTTTCTTTGGCTCTTACTAATATAATAGATTTTATTAAAAAGGACATTTTCATCTAAATTGACTTTGGCCATATTTGGTAAATGGTTGTTGGCTGTTTGAGTTAGAATGTATGATTTTTTTATAACATTAACTGATTGTAGGAAATTGTTTGATAAATTAGCTGTTAGCTGATAACTGTTTGGTATAATTTACTTTCTCAAAAAGTTAATTGAAAAGACTGCTTTGGTAACCTTTTGAATTTTAGCATTTTAGAGTTACAAAAAACTTATTAACCAAACAACTAATAGTTGTCAAATAAGCCAAGTACAACTACATAGCATTCTATTGACTTGTTGTCTCCTAAATTCATTTTCAGCGGAAGGAAAGTTTTTTTTTTTCCAGTACTACTGACTCTATTACAATTTAGTATCTATTCAGAGCAGAATTCAATTCCATTCATTAGATGTTACATCATATATATACATACACTTGCAAGATCTAGCCAGCACAATCTAATGATCCGGCCTCTAAATGGGAAACCGGACGGCGGCGGAATATGAATGTTTTGCTAGGATAGCAGTTGAAATTACGATCACCTCCATTGCCAAACTTGGTGTTGTAACCAGGATAATCATCAAGCCTAAAAGACACAGCTCTGGCCAACTCAACTCCCTGCTCCTCTGCTAAATCAATTATGCCCCATTCTCTCTCTAACCCATTAGTCTTGTGTCTGATATGGATTTCACCATCCTCATCAAGCATCTTCTTGGCGTTTTCAAGAAATGCACTCACAAGAGCTTGGTTCCTTCTGCACAAAATAATTAACAACGCTGCGCTGGTCAATCATTATATATGTTTGCAACAATTAAAAATTCATGATTTAAGGTATTTTCAACTATATGGATGGTATGGTGGTTGAAATTTCTGTTCAGTGTTCACCCATCCTATGGTCCTAGCCCATTAAAAAGTTTGGTTAGTGATCGGTGTTAATTACCACCAGAATTTTTAAATATCAAAATAGTTAGAAAGTTGATCTTACTACTTACCTTACAGTTTAAAATTCAATCACAATTTCGGCAGTACTATACTGACCGTATCTTTAAAGAGCGAGATTTCTTCTTGCGAACACGATCGAACGGGAAATTGAAAACAATTCGATCAAATGTTTTCCACTGCAAAAATGGATGGTTGGCCATGTGTGTAGCATCAACGCCGTGCATGACCACGCATCCACTTCTTCTCAACGTGACAATATTGGAAAAAGCATTGTCATAATTTTCATTCAGAAAATCTGCAAAAGCATACAGAGAATTGTAAACGTACGTACGTTTAGTAACCTCAAAAACTCAAAACAACGAAGAGATGGAATACGAAACAAGCTAAGCAGGTAAGATATATAGGTGACCAAGAGAATCGAGAGAGGTGGCAATCATATTGGGAGCAGAGCCAAAGGCGGTGGCTAAGGCGGCAGAAAAGGAGAAGTCTCCTTCACCGACTAATAGTATCTTCTGGGAACTGTTGTAATGTTTTATCCTTCGCCTCTCATGTTGTGATAACACCAAACCCTCATCTTCAGCTAATTCCACACCCTCACTTATCGTCTCCATCATCACCCGTCCCTTCTGCTTCTTCTTCAGCACTCCTCTTAAAATCATTATTATCACACTAACTGATAGTACGTACTGTATGAAGAATTATTATATTTCTTTATTTCTACTCAAATCTGCCTTCAGGTTTAAACTTTAAAACCATTATTCACAACAACTAATTAAATATACGAGAAAGCTAGTGAGAAACAGCTGATACCAGCTTAGCATGTGTGCGTGTGTATATGTAATTAATATATACCCATTCATCTAGCTACCATAATTAATTTTTACAGCTCCTTTTGCCTTTTACAATTCTCTAGAACAAAACTGAACGGTTTACAGTGATCATTTCTTGGAGAGTCATCATTTCCGATCCATGCACACTCAACACGGAATGCCAATTAAATATGTTTTTTAGAATTCCCTTTTATCTATTTTATTTCTTCTGTTATGCAATTCTAAAGTTTATTTACAATATGTTACATAAATTTTTAAAAGTAAAATTTGAATTTAGTCATCTAAAATTTATAACAATAATAATTTAAAATCTACATCTACATTATATATAAAGTAAAATCCTCCTACTTCATTTTCTTGCCTAAATTTTTATAGTCAATTAATTAAATATTTTATTGTTTGAATAATTAATAAAGCTTATTTGGTAAGAAAATGTAAAACAAAAATTAATTAATATTTATTAATTTTTTTCGAAAACACTAATATCTATTAAAGTATTAATTGGTAATATTGTTTTTATATTCACGCATCAATCAATCAATACTTCAATACTATTAATAAAAGTAAAATTATATTCTTCAACTTTCCCGCTCAAACTAATATTATTAATTAATTGGTAAAAAAATTAATAAAGCTTAATTGGTAACAAAATTTTATTTACCAAATTTTGAGAATAATTAAACCATTATAATTGTGAGAATAATGGAAACAAATTCTGCGTATTAAATAAGAAAATTTCTTAAAATTCTGCGTAATTTTATAAGAAATAATAATTTATTAATTATTATTTACACTAATAATAATAATTTGAATAGTTATCTATACTTCTATATCTATACTACTATTAATAAAAGTAAAATTCTATCCTTCAACTTTCCCGCTCAAACTAATATTATTAATTAACTAGAAGTTCACCCGTGCGTTGCACGGATTACATTTATAACAATATATATGTATATAATGATTAATATTTATACAGCAATGGCACAGTGTCTATCTTTTAAACTTCATAACTATCAATTGAATATATGTATGATTATATTCTTTATCGTTATTTAAACCAATGAAATCATTATTAATCAAATCACCTGCATCCATGGGTAACCAACAACAATAACATAAAATTGCCACGTGAACAATATAAATTTTTTTTATTATAGAACATAATAGAAAATTATTAAGTACTTTTACAAATTACATAGTATTAAAAACTTCTTTATACATAACATCATTCAGTGTAGAAGAGACATCCTCTCCTTTGTCACTACAGACAAAACACATGCAGTACTACTTACACCTAAAAAGTAACCAAGAAAACAAAGGGAAAATTAAAGAAACAAAAATAAGCAGCAAAAAATATATATATAACTAATACTATATATACTATAAATACTACGTAGTATATAATATTAAATAAAATTCTAAAATTACTATTGCTTTTAGACCATTACTTTTATACAAAGAAATATACATTCTCCAATTTTATTTCATAAAATTACATTAAAAATAATAAACAAAAAGAAAATAAGAAATATTAGATCACAAAAACTAAATTTAATTATTCTTAAAAAAAAACTAAATTTAATATACATGTCCTAAAATGACACAATTAATATGAAAAAACTTTTAATATGGATATTTCTTTGTTTAAATATTACGTTTTTTTTATTCATCATGATTAAATGAAATTCAATATTCAATATTCAAAATTAATATCATATATCTATACTACTAACACGTATTTTTCGTACAGTATCAAAATCTCATGTCATCTCCCGGAGTCCCGGCACAGTATTACGGCATATTATTAGTATTTAGTGTGATTTAAAAGGAAATAATGATTATTACTATAAATAATCATTAATTAATGAATAATCTCCATATAAATAATAATCTATGTTACCCAGCAACAAAAAATTCATTATAATGCATGGAAAATTATTGGGAAATTAATAAAGAAGTGAAAATTTGACTTTAAAAGAGATTACAAATCAAACAATACTATATATAAAAGCATTATCCTCCTCCAAAATTTTTCCGCCCAAACGTATGGGCATTTTAGTAATATGGTAATTATTATTCTAATTATAATTAATTAATATTATTCTATCATAATATTAGTAATTATGATAATCATAATATATTATATATAGTATAGATTGGTAATTAGTTATTAGTAATTATGGTAATTCGTTATTAGTAATTATGATAATGATTATGATAGTATATTTGTATTTTATAGATTAATACATATACATGCATTAATGTAATACCACTGACAAATGTTTATGGTATAGATTTATTTATTTATTTATTATGGTAGAATAATAATCTATATCTATATTTTTTTTTGAAAATATAATCTATATCTATATCTATATCTATATAATAATATATAAAAATATATTAGTTATAATTTGTCATAAACAAATAGCTATAATTGTATGGAATTCTATTAATTATAATTGAATTCCATATATATTATATTCCAATACCTATTTGTTTACAATTCCATTAATTTATTTATTACCAATTACCAATTATTACCAAAAGTTATGCTATTATTACGTTAATGGTGAAAATATATGAATGGTAATCAAAAGAATTACCAATTACCAATTACCAATTATTACCAATTACCAATAATAGCTCTGCCTCTCTCTCTTTTACCAAGAAGAAACCCGGTCAACCACCACCATCACCAATTTTAATCTCTCTTAGTTCTGTTGTTTTTCGTTTGTGAAAGCATCAATGTACATAGGAAGAACCACCCTTCTCCATAAAAGTGTGACATATTTACTTTTTTTTTTACTGTTCTTATCTTTATCTTTATCTTTTTTGATTTTTTTGGTTACACTCATTGCAGGTTCTTATATTTTGCAATCACAAGCGATGTGGTTATAATTGTTGGTAGCTTCAATTGTCGAAAGGTAAGCTAATTTGTCAAATAACTACAACTTTTATTCTAAGTATTAACTATTCTTTTTTAATTGATTTTTTTAACTATTCTTTTATATTTGAAATCTTATATTTCCAGCTCTCTTGATCCTTTAATTACAAATGCAGATATTTGGAGCCTAATAAGCAATGTGATGCAAAAGATAATGGATCTGTTAAGAGATGTGAAAGTTGAGATGCAATTAATGAAATATTTTCCTGTTGAAATCAAAGACATTTTATGTTTTTTCGGCATTAAAGATTTCAAATTTTAAATTTGTGTAATTTGTTTAAATCTTAACATTTCATGGTTTTACATTACTTTGAATATGTAGTTGTTTTATTCGTTTATTCATACCATGTTCATAGGTGAAATTATAGTTCAAAAAAAAAGAATATTAAAAAATAATTAACTTGAAATTAAATGGCACGGAATTTAGGCCATTGGAAAAAGTAAATTAATATTAATAATTGATTGAAAATTGAACAAAAAAGGAAATGAATTTATTTTGACAATTAAATTATTATAATTATATAAATCATATCAATATTTATGAAGGAAAAAGAAAATGAATATATTAATATTTCATTGGAAATATAATTGACAATTATATTTTTTATAATTATATTACTTATTATTTATATGGAAATGAATATTAAAATCTTTTTATGAATGAAAAAGGAAATAAATATTACACACAGGAATCTGTTATAAATATTATGTTACTAATGTTACTAATTGGCACAGGAATCAGGCCAAATGAAAAAGGAGATTAATAATAAAAATTCACTATAAATATAACATAGATTTCCCTATGCAAAAATTAGTAACCACCAAATGAAATATTAGCAAAAAATTATGAAGGAAAAAGAAATGGAAATTAATATTTATTCCTTTAATGAAGGAAAAAGGAAATGAATATATTCATATTTCACTGGAAATATAATCGACAATAATATTATAATTATAATTATATTAATTATTTAGAAGGAAAAAAATGAATTTATTAATATTTCACTGAAAATATATTCAACAATTATATTTTTATAATTATATTACTTTTTAATCATATGGAAATTAATATTAAATTTTTATGAACGAAAAGAAAATGAATATTACACGGGAATCTGTTATTAATATTTTATTACTAATTGGCAAGGAATCATGCCAATTAATTGACAATTATCAGGAAAAATGAATGGAAAGCAATATTAATTGTTTTGATGAAGGAAAAAGGAAATGAATATACTCAAAATAAAAATGGAATATTATGAAAATTGAAATGAATATATTAATATTTAACGGGAAATATAACACAACTTTTCCCTACGAAATAATTAGTAACCACCAAATGAATGATTAAGAAAAAATTATAAAGGAAAAGGGAATGTAAAATAATAATATTAATTCTTTTTGTGAATGAAAAAGGAAATGAATATATTCAAAAGGAAATGAAATATTTGGAAAAATGAAATGAACATATTAATATTTCACTGAAAATATAACGCAACTTTCTCTACAAACAAATTAGTAACCACCAAATGAAATATTAGGAAAAAATTATGAAGGAAAAAAATAGAAAAATGAAATATTAGGAAAAAATTATGAAGGAAAAAAATAGAAATGAATATTAATTTTTTATGAAGGAAAATGGAAATGAATATATTTATAAGGAAATTTTTATGAAGGAAAATGGAAATGAATATATTTATAAGGAAATTAAATATTAGGAAAAATGAAAGAAATATATTAATATTTCACTGGAAATATAACACAACTTTTCATATGAAAAAATTAGTAACCAACAAATGAAATATTGGGAAAAAATTATGAATGAAAAAGGAATGGAGATCAATATTAATTCTTTTTATGAAGGGAAAAGGAAATAAAATATTCGGAAAAAAGAAATGAATATATTAATATTAAAGTTAAATTATTTCTCATTTTTTCATATTTATTTTTGTAATAATATAATTACTTAAGTTATATTAAATATCGATCTTTTTAGGATAATTGTAAACAAACAAGTCATATATTATTCAATTAATTGAGTGATACTTTTGCACTAATCTTATAATCAAATAAATGCACATGTTCAATATTAGATTTTTTTAATATCTTTAATTTTATTATCTAAATAAATAATACAAAAATCTATCCGTGAATCGCACGGGTAATTGGACAATTATTTGCTCTAATTCAAGTAAAGAAAACATCAGAAAACATAATCGATCCAACCAATTTCATCAATTGCGCTATATAATATTCGATGTTATAATTATATAACTGTATATTGATCCAAATATTCTTAAAATATTATAACAAATTCATTCCGTACAACGCATGGGCGAAAATACTAGTTCAATAAATAAAACTAATAAATCTAAAGAAATTAAATAATTAAATTTAAATTAAATTTAAATATAATAAAAGAAAAAGAATTCCAGAAAAATAATTAACCAACAAATTATTAACACATATAATTCAAAAATTTAAATATTTAGAATTAGGAGAATAAATCTTACTTACGAAAAACCTAAAAACATAATAACAACTCTAATATCTCAGTGTAGAAAAAAAAGCCCAATTCAATTGGAAAAAATAAAAATCAACCAATACACACAATTATATACAACAATTTATGTTTATTTTTTTACATAAAGATAATATTAAACATAATAATTATCAAATGTATATAATTTTAGCAAACCAGTCTCTATATTATTTAGATAACTAAGTAATTAATGTAAAGAACATTAAAACAACACAAAGCCCAAAACAAAATACAAACCAAACTACAAATTACATCTTAGCCCACCCATATAAACCAATATCTATACAAATAAATAAAAAAACAAAAAAAAACAAAAAAAAAAACATAATTCAAGTCCACCTTGTCCAAACCCTATCTTCTCATAACACACGCTCATCACCGCCGTTCGCAACTGCAAAATCAAACACCCACACACCATCGCTGCGACGCCATTCCCAATCGGAGGGACTTCTGGAAAAAAGGTAACCATCTTCCCTACCTCCGTCGTTTAGATCATCCATCATTACTTACCCATCTCCATAGTCTTCGCCGATTGCTTGACGGAAAACGTAAACGACAAGCAAATCGACGAAATTAAACCATCCCAGTCAGGAATCCACTAAATCAACTACGACATGGACTTTCCCACACTATAAATCAATCTTAGAACAAACCCTACCCCACTTCTGCCCAAACTAAAACGATTCCCAACCCTCCAAAGTCGAATCAGATGTTCCGAGATTTAAGACGATAACAAAACCCAGAAAGAAATCCACAAAACAAAACCCTAACACAAACATTCGACGAAATTTTGAAGCAACATTCTGCCCACTCATTCTGAAACAGCAAGAACAGACCCAGCAACTTATCGGAACAGTTTGAGTAGCTATGAATGTTGTAACCAGTGTAACTGACTTCTGAATTTGTATTTTGTAATTCATGAATCAGTAGTCAATGTCATCATGTATTTATAAGCATAGAAGAAGACTTGTATTCTATTAAATATTATTTTCATTATGTACTTGGACAGCAGCCCATACCCTGCAGAACTGAAATCACACGCATACTCTGTTAGCCCATACCCTGCAGAACTGAAATCACACCCATACTCTGTTAAATAATATATAATCTGCTACTACTACCCTAACAGCAGCTAATAAATAGGCGGGAATTGAAGAATTTTGAATCTGATAAGGTACATCTAAAAAAAAAAAAAAAAAAAAGAAACAGAGGAAAAACGGTGTGTATCTGCAAGGCAGGAAAATGCAGCCCTCTCATTGGCTGGAACCCGGCTCCTTTATTATAATTATAGATTGGTAAAAAAATTAATAAAGTTTAATTGGTAACAAAATTTTATTTATCAAATTTTGATAATAATTAAACCATTATAATTGTGAGAATAATAGAAACAAATTCTGCGTATTAAATAAGAAAATTTTTTAAATTCTGCGTAATTTTATAAGAAATAATAATTTATTAATTATTATTTACACTAATAATAATAATTTGAATAGTTATCTATAGTTCTATATCTATACTACTATTAATAAAAATAAAATCATCTTTTGTGAAATTCCCACCAAACAATAGTAAAGATAAAATGAAAAAAAAAATCATATTACTAAATGATTTAAAAAATAAAAATATCCTAATGGAAAAGAAAACAAAAATTAGGCAAATTGAAAAAGGAAAGGGATATTACTTTTTTTTTTTTGAGTGCTACTAATTCTGTTACAATGTAGTATCTGTTCATAGCTACTTTCTCAACCTACTGAAGCACAAAGAGTCAACAGTTGCCTCCACTGAGGCTCGAAACCCACTTTCATCATCCATGTGAGAGTGTTTTTCGGGACACCGTGTGCCACTAGACCACAAGGTCTTTGGCAGGAAAGGGATATTACTAATTGACTGAAAATTATTTAAAAACTTTAAAAATATTAATTACACTTAAAATTATACAAATTTATAATTCTCACATTCTCTACCTATAAATACATTCTTCATTTTGTACTGCCTCCCTCCTCTTCCCATGTTGGTGGCTCTCTCATTCCCTTCTTCCATTGTCCAATAAGAAATCATATAAATACATTATTATAGAATAGTTGACACTATATTTAGTTTTTAAATTATTTCTCTTTTATTTTTTATTTATTTATTTTAATAATAATATAATTGTCTAAATCATATTACAATATCACTTTATGGTAATAATTAATTATCGTAGCAGGAAGTCGCCATAAACCACCACGAGAGCGTCAAGGTCTTCACCGATCTAGCGGTGTGCAAGCTAAGTAAAAATACATGTAGTTTGATAGACGCCAAAAGTACCTAGCTATTTAGAACCAATTAAGGAAAAATTCTTGCCAAAACGAAGTTTTGAAAGATGCAATCTATGTATTTTCATGTTACTTTGCTAACAGTTGCGAAAGAGCTTTGCGTGTTATGCCTTAAAAGATTTTCACAGGGATAAAGACTTAAATTAATCAATGAAGGCGTGCACAAAGAAAGAAAGAAAAAACCCGAAATTGGGACGCGCAAAGACCTACCCGAAGACAACAAAGGGGTCGAGAATGAAGAAATCCCCGTCGACGACCCCAACCACGCGTGTGGTCGGCGTGGACTAATTCCAGTATGCATCCACACCTGCCCACACGCGTGTGGTCGGCGTGGACTGGCACCAGAACCCTGCGCGAAATTTTAGTATAAAAGGGACATTTCAACTGGGAGGAAAAGACCTTTTTGCCAATTTTTCACTTCTCATTTTTAGATTAGGGTTAGATAGGATTAGTGGGAGGAGGAAGAACTTCTTGGAGAAGAGAATCTTGGATCTCCATAGCTTGGGAATCCTCTTGGGTACACTTTTTCATTGTTATTTGATTTCTCTTTGGAATTCTTTCTTGAACTTTCATTTTTCCTAAAGATATTTGCTTTTTGTTTTGATCTAGTAAATATGTTTTGCTCTTTGAATGATATGATGTTATTGAAGCCTATGAAGGGCTAGTCTCTAGGATAGGGGCTAGGAAGGATGGAGATTTTGTGTTCATGATCTAAAATTGTTGAATGAGTTTTGATTTCTTTGGGATTATTGAAATTGTGTGTATGTTTTGGATGTTCTTGTTAGATCGAGGGCCCCGATCTCTTCAAGGATCTAGGATCGTCCCTTTGGCGAGATATCGCAAAGGGATGAGAGCCCACTACTCACATCTCCCGCTCTCAATCTGAGCAGATAAGATCCGGAGGGAACTTGTAAGCAAAGTGTTCGATAATATTCCCCAACCGACTGAGGATTGGGAGCTTGAGTGTGACGCCACTCAAGACTATGTTCCGAGCTCCTCAATCATATCTCAAGGGAAATCGAGTCTCTCCCGTATGCAGTGAACTAATCTCCATGATATTCTAGCCCCCATCCGCCTTTATTTCACATTTACTTCTTAAATTTACCCAACCTTGCACTATCCTTACAATATCTCACTATTCTCTATATCCCTTACTCTTGTGTTGTCTAAGCCATAAAAGATAGGGAGCTTTCACTCTCCAATTTGCCATCCACGAGAGACACGACACTCGGGGAGTTCAAGACTCTTCGTTTTAACATCACCATTCATTTCGTTCCGTACCACACCTCACCGTATACTTTACAACCTGTCAAAATGGCGCCGTTGCCGGGGATGGAAAACGGTGAAGTTTAAAAGTCTTACTATCTTGAATTGTTTAGACAACTTGTTCGATTTATTTTCTTTCGCTTTTGTTTTATTACTATCTACACTTTCACACCCATCCACAAACCACTTGAGCTAACTCATGAAGGAGCTACCTCTTGAGCTCCGATCCTTTGTCTGAGTCTTTGATTGTAGGTTCTCTATTACGCAATCATGGATCCATCTCCACCTGATGATCGAGCCTACCATAGTTATTCACCTTACGGAAGAGATCCCTACTATCCCCCACCACCACATTAACAAAATCCACCACCACATTATTATCACCATTATCCTTTTCCATACCCACCACCTATCCATTATCCTACACATCCACCATCAGCTTACTACCATGAACAAGCTTATGCAACCCGACATTATCAATCACCAAGATATTCTACCCATAAGATACTTCCACATTACCCTCCAATGCACCCTGACGAGCCAAACCAAAATTCTGAAAATTTTCCGCACAGTGGCCAGTCCACGCGAGCAACACGCGTGTAGGAGACGTGGATGGATTCCAATAGCCATCCACGCCCCGCCTACACGTGTGGTGACAACGTGGACAGAGCAGAAAATAATTCCTATTCTTCTACTTCTCCAGATCAGCCTCTTTCACCCAAAAACAACCAAACCACTCTCGAACAACGCCTAAATGACTTTATACGCGAGACTAGAGAGGAGAATGCTAAACTTAAAGAGACTATCTGATCAGCGCAAAAAACAGTCAAGTTTCGGGTCATATTTAGATAACATTTTACTGTTTCAGCACCCAATTGTGATCATCTTTCATGGATAAAACCTTTAATTAACACCTAATTGACAAATCCATCTCGAAGGCTGTGTTTTGAGTCATTTCCGCAGAATATAGCAAGTCTTGGACAAAAAGGAAGCAACAAACGAAGAATCAACCAGCAGGAGGCTGCCACGCACAACCACACGCGTGGTGGTAGGCGTGGAATAATTCCAGAAAGCTGCCACGCGGGGCCACACGCGTGGTGACGGGCGTGGACGCGTCCAGTAGGGCAACAGCGGAATTTTGACTTTCTGGACAGCTATTTAAACCCTTCTTTCTCATTTTTAGGGGAGGACCTTTTCCAACTTTCAGATCTGATTTCTTCTTCTATTCCTTCCCCTTTGGGGAGGAAAAACACACTTATTCCCATTAGATTAGAGTAGATCTTTCAGATTAATGAAGATGGATTGAAGATGTAGAACTCACCATTCCCTTGGTAAAATACTCCTTTCAATTAGATTGCTTCTTTAGAATTATTGCTTAGAGTACTTTTACTTTGTTGCTTGAATGCTTACCATGTGTGAGTAGTATAGTTTGGGGTGTGTGTGCCCTTGTTAAACTATTGATTAATGATTAAATTTTGATTTATGACTTTGAGAATGGTAGAAGTAGGATTGATGTTTGTATGGATGATGTTGTTCAAACTTCGCTTCTATTTCGGCCGGAATAGTTAGTGAACCGAGTGGAAGTGCGAGTGTGCGCGATAGCGGCCTCTCACGAGCCCAACTCATCTACATCCCCGCCCTTAGTCCGAAAGGACAAGGTCCGGGAGGAGTGGTAGACTAGGTGTTCAATAAAATGCCTCAACCGAATGAGGATTGAGAGTCTGAGTGTGACGCCACTCGGTACCAATACCGTGACTCCCTTACTCGATCGCGAAATTCGTTTTCGAATTCCCTAGGACGATCAATCAATTTGTCTAACCTTGGTGCACACCCCCTTCATTCCCTTTTTATATTGTTTAGTGTAATCTCATCCCTACAACCCCCAACTTACCTATCCAAACACCTCTTTGTAATACTTGCAACTCTTACCTCTTAACACTATCAATGTCAACACTAATTCGTTCCTATTCGCCATCCTTGAGAGACACGACACTCGGGGAGTCTTGACTCTTCGTTTTACCACCTTCTATACCAGTTATTCACCCTCACCATATACTCACAACATCACTATCGCCAAGGAAATGCAAGGTGAAATTCAAGAACTTCGCCACGAGACACTCTCGCCACTCCAGACTATTGAGAGTACTCTAGCCAAAATCATGGAACTGATCCAAGTTCAAGGAGAGACGGACGTGAACGCTGTCACACTAAGGAGCGGGAGAGCACTTCTCGAAGTTATTCCACTACCACCACAACCTGTCCAAACTGAAGAACCAAGAATAGAAAATGATGAGATTTCCAACACAAGGCAAGATGAACAAGAAAATGAAAAAAAAATCGGAAGGGAAGAATCGCAGCTGCAACCTTCTTGAAAAGGAAAAGAAAGCTCGGAAAGGAAAGCTTCCATTCCATCAGAGATTTCGTACCGACATTGATAACGCAAAATATGATAAGTTCTTACAAATGCTACGCCAGCTGCACATCGACATGCCATTTATCGATGCCTTGGGAGAAATGCCTAGGTATGCTAAATTTCTTAAAGACCTTTTATCTAATAAGAGAAAGCTAGCAGAATCAGCTACCGTAGTACTAGGAGAAAAATCTCTGCTATATTACACAAAAGGGTGCCCCGAAAATTAAAAGATTCGGGAAGTTTCACTATTCCGTGTAATATAGGGGGAACAACCTTCAATAGAGCCTTGGCAGATCTAGGTGCTAGCATTAATCTGATGCCTTTTGCGTTATATCGAAAATTGAATTTAGGAACTCTTAAACCTACATGTATGTGTATTCAATTAGCATACAGGTCTACTAAATACCCCAGAGGTATTGTGGACGACGTGTTGGTTAGGGTTGATAAATTCATTTTTCCAGTAGACTTTGTGATCTTAGACATGGACCCGGATGTGGAGATCCCTCTCATCCTTGGCAGACCCTTTTTAGCAACTGCTAGAGCCTTGATAGACGTAGGAGAAGGCAAACTTGTTATCCGAGTGGGTGACGAGTCTGCCAGTTTCGACGTAACTAAGGTAATGAAATATCCTCTAGATGGGGACGAATGCTTCTTTGTTGACTATGTGCACGATGAGATTGATTATTTATGCGAGCTGCCCAAAGCAAAAAGGCATGATTTTAACTGGGAATGTCCCATGGGCGCAAGAAATTATAATTTGAATAATTATGAGCATGAGCTAAATACTTTACATGTTGCTTTACACCGCGAGGTTGATCGATTTAATTTAATTGGTAATGCTTGTGATTCTATATTTGTTGAGAATATGAATTGTGTTGGAGAAGTTAAGGAGGATCTGGGAGGAGGTAATGGGGATGAATTTGATGAGGAATTAGATTGTGGAAGTGAGAAAAGAAAGGAGGAGGATGAGACAATGCAGGAAGGTGAATTGAAACAATTACCTAAGAACCTTGAATATGCTTACCTAGGATTAGGAAAAGAACTTCCAGTTGTTATTGCAACAGATCTTTCAGATAAACAAAAGGAACAACTGATAGCAATGTTAAAGAAGAATAAGGAAGCAATCGGATGGAGGATGACTGATTTGAAGGGAATTAATCCGACCATTTGCACGCATAAAATTATGTTGGAAGAAGGTTCGAAACCTATAGCGCAACCACAACGACGACTCAATCCCAGCACATTTGAAGTTGTGAAGAACAAAGTGATCAAACTTATGGACATCGGGATGATTTATCCTATCTCAGATAGCACTTGGGTTAGTCCGACTCATGTGGTGCCCAAGAAAGGAGGAATCACAGTAACTGAAAATGACAACAATGAATTGATCCCTACTAGAAAAATAACCGGATGGAGAGTCTGCATCGATTACCGAAAGCTTAACGAAGCCACTCGCAAGGACCACTTCCCTTTACCCTTCATTGATCAGATGATTGAAAAAGTGAGCGGGTTTGGCTACTATTACTTCTTGGATGGAATGAGCGGATACTTCCAAATTCCAGTAGCTTTAAAGGATCAAGAGAAAACAACATTCACTTGTCCATTTGGTACGTTCGCTTATAGGAGGATGCCGTTTGGTCTCTGTAACGCCCCTGCTACCTTCATGCATTGCATGTTGGCTATCTTCGAAGATTTTATTGGTGATTTTATGGAAGTATTCATGGACGACTTCACAGTTTTTGGGGAGACATTCGAAGAATGCCTCGGAAATCTAGAAAAAGTGTTGGAACGATGTCAACAAATGAACTTAGCACTCTCTTGGGAAAAATGCTATTATATGGTTAAGGAAGGAATTGTGCTTAGACATAAAGTTTTGAAAAAGGGGATTGAGGTCGACAGAGCTAAAACAGCGATCATTGAAACCCTGCCACCACCAAACAATGTGACGACATTGAGGAGTTTCATAGGACATGTTGGATTCTATATACGATTTATAAAGGACTTCTCAAAAATTGCAAAGCCGTTAACCAGATTGTTGGAAAAAGATGTTGTGTTTGAATTAAAGGATGAAGCTATGAAAGCATTCCAGGATCTTAAGAATGCCATGGTACATACTCCAATCCTCGTAGGACCCAAAAGGGATAAACCCTTTGAACTAATGTGCGACGCGAGTAACTTTGCAGTTGGAGTTGTGCTGGGACAGAAGAATGACAAGAAATTTCAACCTATTGCTTACGCTAGTCGGATGTTGACAAAGCTACAACAATTATACACCACAACTGTAAAGGAATTGTTTGCTATAGTGTTTGCATTAGACAAATTCAGATCGTATCTCTTAATGTCAAAGGTCATAATTCATACTGATCACGCGGCTATCAGATTCCTTATGTCTAAACCCGAAGCAAAGCCAAGACTGATTGATGGATTTTGTTATTGCAAGAATTCGACGTGACTATCGTGGACCGAAAAGGAGTTAAAAATAGCGCGACCAACCATTTGTCCAGACTAGAGAATGAAAAAGGACAAGATACGATCAGAGATGTTAATGAGTATTTCCTTGAGGAGAAATTGATGGGCCTTTACCTTACACCTTGGTATGCTGATCTAGCCAATTACCTCGTAGGGGGTGTATTGCCATAATTCTTAGATACACATGCCAAAAGGAAATTAAAAGCAGAATCTCGATTTTATTTCATAGACGAGCCATATCTCTTTAAAGTGTGCGTTGATCAAATAATCTGACGCTGTGTAATAGATGCTGAGGGACATGAAATTCTGGGAGAATGCCACCGAATGGGGCATCACTCAGCAAATAGAACAGCTAGACGAGTGCTAGAAGCAGGATTCTATTGGCCTTCCATATTTCGGGATGCTCAGATTTGCGTAAGAAATTGTGACCGATGTCAGAGGACTGGGAATATTACTGGGCGCGACGAGATGCCACAAAACTACATCTTAGCATGCGAAATCTTTGACATATGGGGATTAGATTTTGCAGGACCATTCCTGGATTCTAAGGGTTTCAAGTATATCTTAGTCGCAATTGATTATGTATCAAAGACTCAAAGTGGGTCGAAGCGGAAGCACTTCGAAACAATGATGCTAGGAGCGTGACGAGATTCCTGAAAAGGTTATTTACAAGGTTCAGAGTACCAAAGATCGTCATTAGCGATAGAGGAACACACTTCCGAAATGTGTCGATGCGCAGACTACTTCAGAAACAAGGTATACAACATCGGGGAGGAGTTCCATATCACCCTCAAACGACAGGCCAAGTTGAGAATGCAAATCGAGACATCAAAGCTATTTTAGAAAAGACAGTAGCCTGACATAGAAGAGATTGGGCTGACATGTGACACCCCAACCTCACACAGGCTGAGATAGATAAAAACTCAACACAACAGCTGACTATCTCAACCAACAACAGAACATAGCGGAAGCGAATTTAAAACCTAAGGGCGTCATGCCACATCTAGGTAAGATAACACGGCCTAGATGCACAGGCTAACCATAAAAACTGAACTGTATAAACGATAATCCTTAAGTCAAGTCTCAAAACATCCAAACACTAGTCAAGAGTTTATAAAGAAATCTCAAATGGCTCACAGGCCAAAGCATAAATCTAAAACATAACCACTATCTACGCCTCCTCATACGGGTGTATCTCTATCGCGCTCACGCAAAGACTTTAAGGCAAACCTGGAAAACACACAAAGAACCATTAGCAAAAGACTGCTAAGTAACCACCATTCACACCCGCAAGGAAGTATAGATATACATATAAGTTGTAAATAGGTTTACACACCCATATAGAATATAAACACCAACAAACTGTTCAATAGTTCAAAACGGATACTCAACAAGGATAAACTGAACGAATCATAAACCAAGACTCATCCAAACAAGCCAATATTCATCAGCGAGAGTACAAGGCAACAACCAATCCATAAACGAGATACCAACTGAACAACAATCATAAGGAAACCAATCAAACATAATCGAGAACCATAGGGTATCAATCGAATATACACAAGGAACCCATGAACACACAAACCAAGAAAGAACTCCCAATTCCAACCTCCAAACCTCATACCAATTCACCATACCAAACCCAACCACAGTCGGAGGTCAAAACACAGAAATCTGGTACGCAGGGGTGATGAACCCAATCACAGGGACCGAAGTCCAATCACAGGGACCGTAGTCCAATCACAGGGACCGAAGTCCAATCACAGGGGGTGTAATCAACCCGAATCACAGGGACCGAAGTCCAATCACAGGGGTAGCGAACCCAATCACAGGGACCGTAGTCCAATCACAGGGACCTAAGTCCAATCACAGGGGTAACGAACCCAATCACAGGGGCAAAAGCCCAATCACAGGGACCTAAGTCCAATCACAGGGGTAATCAACCCAAATACAATCCATAGTAGCACAGCTATATCACCCATCAAACTCCAATGATACCAACAACCAACATCACATACTCATACTCCAACATCATCCCAAAACAACCAAACAAAGTGTTCATCTCATCTATGAACACAAACAAACTCCCAGGTAAATGAATATCAAGAATCAATAGACCAAGAGTACAAAAGGGAAACTAAAGACATGAATAAATCTCCAAGACAAGGTAGTAAATACCCAACAAAAGGCATGGATAAATACTCCAAAGACATGGTAAAATACTCCACAAAAACAATCCAACAATAATCAGAAACAAAGGAGAAACAACAGACAACAACATCACAAAGCAGCCTCTGGGAGCAGATTCCCAGAGAACTTGCGGAACACACTGACGGAACACCGTCTTCCGCCGCACTCCTCCGCAGGAAGGAGGCGGACTGCCTCAACGGAACCCCACTCTCCGTTCAACCCAACCGCCTTGGTCTTGCGGAACTCCCCGGCGGGTTACATTGTGCCGCCGAGGACCTCCGCAAGGTCAACTCCAACCCCAGTTCTAGAACATCAACAGCAGACACGAAAGAGGTATTTCCAGAGAGCAAAATCAGACCCAATACACCAACATTTCATCCAATTTAGAGGCCAAAGACATGGAAATCCAAACCATCAATGATCATACAACACTAATCAAAAGATCAAGATGAAATCCAACAAATAGATCCAACAAAATAGGCTAATCACAAAGAATTTTCAGGATTTCCAACACCAAGAACATCATATAGAATAGGAGTGAATAAAAATAGTTTTGATGGACATAGTGGTTACCTTTAAGAGCTTTTCTCAACCCAAACAAGCCTCAAGCTAGTCCTCTAAGCCCCACCTCCTTCTTGATCATCTTTTACCCAAAGAATCCCCAAAAGAACATTATAAGAATATGCAAAAAGACTAACAAAACCACAAAATGCAAGGTAGATTCTTAGCTAGATGCACTTACCCAAACTCAAACAAGCCTAAAGGAGCAATCTTGACTTGAATTCTTGAAGGAGAAATGAAGATCAAATTTGGAGGAAAAGGAAGATGAAAGTGGCGTGAAAGTGTAGGAGTAGGGAAGAGAGAGGGAGTGAAAACCTTTAGGGATTTTTAGTCTTGAATATATATACTACAATACATATATTATATTAGGGTGAAAGACTTAATAAGAATTGGGCTCAAAACATATATTATATACATACAAGAATATAATGTACAAGATTAATTAGTTGGGCTAAGAAACTCATCTCTAGTCAATTAATCATATATATATTAGAATAAAGAAAGCCCATAAGATGTCTTAAAGACTTTATACTTATATATTATTAAGAAATTGGGCCATTGTAAGAATACTTTTAATTATAAGAATTGTAAGGATCCAAATTGAATAAAATCCCTTACAAGAATAAATTCAAGAATTGGGCTCTTGGTTAGAATAATTAATTTAGGCTCAAGAAATATATATATATATATATGTGAAATTGGAAGAACTAGCCCAATTAGAATAAATGAATTGCCCAAGGAATTAATTATCGGTCGTAAGGCTCAAACGAATTTACGGGGTGTTACACACAAGCTTAATGACACATTATGGGCCTTTCGAACTGCTTATAAGACGCTAATAGGAACTACCCCATACAGACTTGTTTATGGAAATGCATGCCACCTTCTGGTAGAAATTGAACATAAAGCGTACTGCGCTATCAAAAATCTCAATGAAGATCTGGCTATGGCTGGACAAGAAAGGATGTTTCAACTTAATGAGTTGGAGGAATGGCGTTTGCTTGCTTATGAGACGTCCAAAGCTTATAAAGAAAGATCAAAACTTTATCATGACATGCATATCAAAAAAAATAGAGAATTCACTGAAGGAGATCGAGTGCTGCTATTTAATTCCAGATTGAGACTATTTCCTGGTAAACTTAAATCTAGATGGACTGGACCATATGTTGTTACGAAAGTTTTTCCTTACGGTACCTTGGAGATTATGCACCCTGAGAAAGGAAGATTCAAAGTTAATGGCCATCAAGTGAATAAATATTATGGAATGGAAAACGTGCAAGGAGTAGTCCAATGTTGCAGATTGGAACCTTGGGATGCTTAGTAACAAGATCAGCAAATCATCATCGTCGGGCTAAAGACGTTAAACGTTGCGCTGATCGGGAGGCTACCCGATATTTACATTGCTTTCCTTTTATCTTTCCTATATTTTATTAAATAACCCTTCGAGTTGTGATTCCCTATTTCGTAGGTTCTATATCTTTACTTGCAGAGCATGCTATGAGAACAAAGATGGACAAATGCACAGACACTTGGGAGCTAAATGGAAGTTGGGATGCTTACTAGGTTTTCTACCCCTTATCCCTCCTTTAATAATGATGTGAACCTCATATTGTCATTCTAAAGTGTGGAAATGTGCCTACTTTGATTGTATCCTTGTTTCATTATATCCTAAGTCAACATCGAGGACGATGTTTGGTCTAAAGTGTGGAAAGAGCACTTTGTGCTTAAAATGAAAATTTTCGTAAAAAGATTCTATCTCATTGTTTAAAAGATAATCAAGTCACAAGCATGTGTTATTATTCACTCTATCTCTGAAGAATGCTAAGTCTGTGCCAAAAAGTTTTTCTCTTTGAATAACCTTGAAAGTACCCCTACTTTGACTTTAAAAAATTTTGAAAATTTGTTTAAATATGAGTATGATTGCTTTAACTTTTTGGAAGATGAATCCTTTGTCTTGGGTGAA
The DNA here is from genome assembly GCF_003576645.1 of Ipomoea triloba. NCBI lineage: Eukaryota > Viridiplantae > Streptophyta > Magnoliopsida > Solanales > Convolvulaceae > Ipomoea > Ipomoea triloba. Next base: position 11,739,558 of record NC_044928.1, read on the forward strand.
AGTGAGTTGATGAGTGAGGGGGATGATGCTTCATTTTACTCATGTGAGAGTGAGAGTAATTTTTGGGAAGATGAGAGAAAGGAGTGTGAGGAAGGGATGATAGAAAATGATGAGATTCTCACATTTGATCTTATAGAGAAAGTTGAGTGGAGAGACTTGACTACATTTGAAAATGAGGAAGGGAGTGAGGAGATATGGTTTGAAAGAAATGAGAAGATCTTTAGGGGGAGAAGAGAGGAAAAAGAAAAAGGAAGTTGACACCATCCTAGAGGAATTAAGGAGGGTGTTTGATGCTAAAATTCTTCCAATCATGCATGTTGTTCTTCCTTTACTTATGTGGGTATTCAAGGATGTAACCCATCTTGGGGTATTCCTTGAAGCAAAAGTTCACGGGACGCTTGGCAAGGTCCCAAAATCTGTGTGCTTCGAAGGATAGAGCACACAACGTCTGGCCAGGAGACATTAAACCATGGCGCACTTGGGAGGCAATCCCAATGTTATCCTTAGATTAGAACTTTATTTCTTGTTTACTTTTTCTTTTCCTTCGTTATTAGCAATTTTCTTTTTAGAATAGCCTTGCTTGATTTTGGTGCTAAGCCATGACGAATGAGCTAAACCGGATCAAACATGGAAGGCGAAAGCCGGGAGACGAAGAAGGTGATCAGCATTGCTGACCACGCCTGCTCACACGCGTGGTGACAGGCGTGGAATCTTTCCAGAGCCGCTCCACGAGGACCACCACGCGTGTGAGTCACGTGGACAGGTCCTGGACAGATTTTCATGCATTATTTTCTTTTCATCCAATTTTTATGAGTCTCCAAGGTCTGGCCATGCCAAGAATCCTCTCCTATCTTGATTTACATATATTTCTTATTGCTTTTGTTTTAGTTACTTACCTTGTTTTAGGATTTATGTTTTCATTATGAATAAAAGAACTTCCGCCAGGCCATTGCACGTCAATTGGTTGTCTTCTTGTGCTAACATTGTTTCATGTAGCTTGGAGAACGAAGGCAAAAGAGATGTTAGAAGCTTAAAGTGTGGAAATGAAGGGATGCTTACTTGGTTGTAAACCTCTTATCCCTTCTACTTTTCATGCCTCGTTTTTCAATTCTAAAGTGTGGAAATTGAATTGTTATACGTGTTCCTTGCATACTTGTTAAGCACACGCTATTTTACACCCACAAAATGCTATATTGTTGATACCCCACACCCCCGGAAACACTTCTAAAGTGTGGAAAGGGTTTGATTGATTTTGAATGGTCGTGCTCCTTTGTTCCACTTGATCTTCATGGCAACATCGAGGACGATGTTTGTTTTAAAGTGTGGAAAGGATGCACCTTGTGCTTATATTGTTTGTTGCTTGATTGATTTATTGGTCTTGTCTTATGGGTGTGTTTTATCTTTGGAGAGTGTGTCATTGTTCACATTATCTAGGGAGAATGTTAATCATATGCCAAAAATAAAATTTTTTCTCTTTGAATATCCATGGGAAGTACCCCTTCTTTGACCAAATGAGCTTTAAATTCTTGAATGCTTGCATGATATTCACCTCTTATTTTCCTTAGACCTTAGTCAATGATCTCTCGAAGTGGGAGTGTGCACCCCTTAATTTTAGAAAGATAAGTGAAAGCGAAGCCCGGAATTAAACTAATTTTGGTAGGGCATGGGGCAAAAGGTGAACCTAATAGTGAGCTTAGAGTGAAAAATCCCTTAATCCCAAGAAAAAGGCATGAGGGGTTGTATGGAGAAACAGTAGAAAAGGCAAAAGGCCAATCCTAGAGATAAAAATTGAGGAAAGCCATCTCGCTAGGTTGTGTTCAACCATAGTCTTCATAAAAAGCAAAAGCTATAACTGGAGTCGGTTGTCCACATAAAATGCTCCTAGGATATGAGAAAATAGAGCGGAGGTGAGCCGCTTCGCTAGGATTCGGGCACCCATTGCACTGTCTTCGAAAAATCATGGAGCTCCATGTGAAGTCGGGTCGCCCGATGACGTTATCCTAGGAAGTGAGAAAATAGAGTGATCGCCCAAGCCATGGCGATGAGCGGTCCATGTCCCTACCCTCACTTATTTTACGCGTTGGGCTTTGGCGTTTAGTTGAAAAGTATTGGTTGAGGTGTGCACATCGTTCCCACTAGGGGGCTCGGCTTGAAGGCCTTTGTAAAATTTGAGGTGAATCTAATTTGGATTGCATGCTTGGTTGAATGAAGGGTGTGTGCGTTGCATTGTCCAAATGAGACCATAGGGGTTTTGCTTCGTTTGTATATTCTTAGAGTGTATGGCATGTGGTTACCATTCTGTGTAGATAATGTGCGGAATTTCACCCACTCCGTTGTTACACGCTAGAGTTGATAGACCGATTAATTGATTGAGTAACATAGCTACCTTTGGCACTTAAATGATTAGCGTTTAATTGTGAATTGCTTGAGGACAAGCAAAGTTAAAGTGTGGAAAATTTGATAAGTGCCAAAAGTAGCCATATTTTAGGGGTCATTTAGGTGTAAAATATGCTATAATAGATGTCCATTAGGCCTAGAAACATGCTAAGATAGGGTAATTTCATTGCATATAGGTCTAGGGACTAATCTTGTGTGTTTTTATATAATTTGCACAATTCTTGCACTTCGTAGGGCATTCCGGCGACACTTCAGTAAAACGAACGTAACCGGAGCTAGGAATGTCCAAATGAGGCGAGACAGGTGACTATGGAACCGTATCGACGAGAGCTATAACATAGATGAAGACAGAAGAAGCAAACTTCACCATGCACGCTCACACGCGTGTGAGCGGCGTGGTTGCTTACTAGTTCGCTCCCACGCACGCTCACACGCGTGTGAGCCGCGTGGACGCGACACAGCGCAGAAATAATTAGGGCGAGATTTTGAGGGCTATATATATGCCCTTTATAGGTCTTTTAGATAAGTTTTCAGCAGCCCCCAATAGCTTTAGATCTGATTTCCCTTTCCAAATTCTTCCCCTTTGGGGAAGAAAACATTCCTCCTTAGAATAGATTTAGCTTAGGATTTGAAGATGAAGATTATGTAGATTCAAGCTTCTTTAGGTATAATTTCTCTTCTATTAATATAAATTTTACTCTTTTATATTCTTGCATTGTTTATATTGCTTCTATTTATGTTTATTATGGTAGAGTAGAGTAGTTGGGTGTGTGCGCCCTTGTTGATCTATGGATTGATGCTTATAATTTGATATTATGATCTTGGTATTGTGGGAGTATGATTGATGAATGTATGGATAATGTTGTTCAATCTTTGCTTCTATTTCCGGCCGGGATAGGTAGTAAACCGAGTGGAAGTGAGAGAGGGCGCGATAGCGGCCTCTCATGAGCCCAACTCATCTATATCTCCGCTCTTAATCCGAAAGGATGAGATCTGAGAGGAGTGTTAGGCAAGGTGTTCGATAAAATGCCTCAATCGAATGAGGATTGAGAGTCCAAGTATGACGTCACTTGGTATTGATACCGTGACTCCCTAGATCAATCCCGAAACCCAATTCCAAGCTACCTACGATAATCAATCCTTTGTCTTAACTTTGGCATGCACCCCTTCCTTTTAACTTTTGTATTTTCTATCTTATTTTACCTTTAAAACCTTTACCCAACCAACCATGAACAAACTTCTCCCTTTGATTCTTGTAACTCTTACCTATCAACCTCTTAAATGCCAACATAAATTCGGTTCCCATTCGCCATCCTTGAGAGACACGACACTCGGGGAGTCTTGACTCTTCGTTTTACCACTTCTATACCACATTCACCCTCACCACTTGCTTGGTATTGTGAACACTATTTACTAATCCAAACTATAACCAACAGGGGTTTAGCTTTGTTTGAATATTCATAGCAATGTATGACACATACTTACCATTCCTTGTAGATATTGTGAATAATTTCACATCTCCTGGTAGATTATGTTTTGAACAAGTCTTAACCGTCAGGATATATAGCTTAGATACTTTTGGCATCTAAATGAGAAGGCATTAAGCGTATAATTTGCTCGTGGATGAGCAACCTAAAGTGTGGAAACATTGATAAACGCCAAAAGTACCTAGCTATTTAGAATCAATTAAGGAAAAATTCTTGCCAAAACGAAGTTTTGAAAGATGCAATCTATGTATTTTCATGTTATTTTGCTAACAGTTGCGAAAGAGCTTTGCGTGGTATGCCTTAAAAGATTTTCACAGGGATAAAGACTTAAATCAATCAAGAAAGGCGTGAACAAAGAAAGAAAGAACAAACTCGAAATTGGGACGCGCAAAGACCTACCCGAAGGCAACAAAGGGGTCGAGAAAGAAGAAATCCCCGTCCACGACCACAACCACGCGTGTGGTTGGCGTGGACTAATTCCAGTATGCATCCACGCCTGCCTACACGCGTGTGGTCGGCGTGGACTGGCACCAGAACCCTGCGCGAAATTTTAGTATAAAAGGGACATTTCAGCTGGGAGGAAACGACCTTTTTGCCAATTTTTCACTTCTCATTTTTAGATTAGGGTTAGATAGGATTAGTGGGAGGAGGAAGAACTTCTTGGAGAAGATAATCTTGGATCTCCATAGCTTGGGAATCCTCTTGGGTACACTCTTTCATTGTTATTTGATTTCTCTTTGTAATTCTTTCTTGAACTTTCATTTCTCCTAAAGATATTTGCTTTTTGTTTTGATCTTGTAAATATGTTTTGCTCTTTGAATGATATGATGTTATTGACGCCTATGAAGGGCTAGTCTTTAGGATAGGGGCTAGGAAGGATGGAGATTTTGTGTTCATGATCTAAAATTGTCGAATGAGTTTTGATTTCTTTGGAATTATTGAAATTGTGTGTATGTTTTGGATGTTCTTGTTAGATCGAGGGCCCCGATCTCTTCAAGGATCTAGGATCGTCCCTTTGGCGAGATATCGCAAAGGGATGAGAGCCCACTACTCATATCTCCCGCTCTCAATCTGAGAAGATAAGATCCGGAAGAAACTTGTAGGCAAAGTGTTCGATAATATTCCCCAACCGACTGAGGATTGGAAGCTTGAGTGTGACGCCACTCAGAACTGTGTTCCGAGCTCCTTCAATCATATCTCAAGGGAAATCGAATCTCTCCCGTATGCAGTGAACCAATCTCCATGATATTCTAGCCCCCATCCTTCTTTATTTCACATTTACTTCTTAAATTTACCCAACCTTGCATTATCCTTACAATATCTCACTATTCTCTATATCCCATACTCTTGTGTTGTCTAAGCCATAAAAGATAGGGAGCTTTCACTCTCCAATTTGCCATCCACGAGAGACACGACACTCGGGGAGTTCAAGACTCTTCGTTTTAACATCACCCTTCATTTCGTTCCGTACCACACCTCACCGTATACTATACAACCTATCATAGTTGCAGAAGGAAGACCACATGTCGAGTACGTGGAAGTGGGGGCGAAATTGGAAAACGAGGTTCATGTGGATGAAGTAAAAGAAGGCAAAGGAGCACAAATTTAAGATGATAGGAGTTCGTGTTGATAAAATCAATGTTTCCTGCAATATTTTCTATATTTGATTTCGAAGTAATTATTAAATTTATATTAATTTGTGTTATGTAAGATATTATATGGCATATTTTATATACTTTCCTCTTCTTATTCTTTTTTATCCATTTTTTAAATGCCTAATAATTCTCATAAATAATTAATAATAATTTTAAATTTAAATTAGGTAATTATTAATAACTAATTATTAAGGCAAATATAATTTATTTTGCATGGTGGACAAATTATTTTTAATAATTTAGATTTAATTAAATTATACCTTAATTATAAAAATCTTACCTAATAATGACAAACAGGATTTGATCTTTGTAGAAGTAGAAGCACTATGGCCTTTTATGTCCTCGTAACCTGCAATAATAACAAACAAGATTATAAGTTTTATAATTTTGTTTAGTTTGCCTTATTTTAAAACGATCATGTTGAGCTATGCTGGATTCTGGTATATATGTGTCTACAATAGCAGCTTTGTCAAAGATGGTGTTACTGTTATTTTTGTCTCCGGTAAATCCCAAACCACACTTTGTGATAGACTTCCTTCCAGAATCAAGTATTTGATCTAGAGTGGAAGTATTGTCCATCATCTTTATTCGTCGTTTTAGCATTTTCAGCTCATGTTTCAGCTTGTCTTCACGATCTAGTCATGCTTTTATCAGTATGTCTCTATCAAATACTTGATTTTATACACTTTTTGAGCATTTTCTAACAATTTAACCTGACTAGACAATGAACAATTAACTTTTAACAAAATCTCCCATTTTTAGTACAACTTTTTATACTCTTGTTCAAACGATGGGGCTGGTAGGCTCTTTGTATTCAGCTGAAGTATACTCCACACCAGTGTTGCAAAAATCACGCATAGGCGCCGATTAATCCCCACCTAGGCGCTAGGCGTCGGTCGACCGCCTAGCGTATCACCTTCAATGGTGGTCTAGGCGGCTGGCCGACTAGGTGACCGCCTAGGCCGCCTAATCGCCGCCTAAGCCGCCTAATCGCCGATTAGGCCGCCTAGTCGGCCGATTAACTATTGTTCTTTTTTTTTTTAATGTTATTTCACTCAAAACAACATCGCTTTGAGCGAAATAACTCTAAATTGTAAAAACTTTAAATATTTTTTAGGTCAATATTTAATATTTTAGTATTAATTATTAACGTATAATTTATAATTATTAGTCTTTAAAAATTAAAAATAATCAAACAAATTTTTAAAAATAAAAAATACTCCTGCGCCGAGGCACCGCCGATTAATCCCCACCTAGGCATCCTAGGCGCTCCCCGAGCTCCCGTGGAGCGCCTAACAATTTTTTCCACCATGCTCCACACCTTCTGATTCTAACTCAGCATCAGCCACAGCTGTGAAGTCAACAAAATTTCCTGAAATTTCTTCTATATCAGATCCAATGTGACTTGACTCGAGTTCATTATCACATCATGTTAGTGCGAACATGGACTTTTTCCCCTTAAATATGTGGGACACTCGACTTGAACAAGTCCTTATCCTTCAATTCGTAGCAACGAATCCCTTTGTTGTTTGACTTTTCTTTTGATTGTGAATTTTTTGAAGATGAGCCTCGATTGTGGTTTGAAGTACCATTTCTAGCTGCTGAGCCTTTTGATGAACTTGAATTTATTCCTTTATGACTGTCGTTAATTTGCATCCACGTGAATTGTTCCTTTGTTTCACTTATTTCAAAAATTTGAAAAGTTGTTCGGTTAATCAAACAATAGGATCATAGTTAGTCTCATATGAGTTTGGTTTATAATTATTTTCTCGAACTGTATAGGCAATATGTAACACCCCAATTTTCACATCTGGGATTTATTACAAAATCCTAATATTACAATACATGGCGGAAGCGTCTAACCAGCAGAAAACTCGGTGTTACCGCCACGCTCAGGTATCTCTCCTATACCCAAACGTTAAGGCTAAACTTACAACATCGACATCCACTCCCATCTTGTTTAGAGCTCATCGGGCTACTAGAGTCCACACTAATCTGCATCTAATAAAAGACACAATGAAGTGTAGTTAGCACGACGGCTAAGTAAGAAAATCCATTTGTCACTTAAAAGTAGACAAAGGTTTGAAAGCATTTTTAGTTTAGAAGTTTAAAAAAAATCATTTTCATGTCCTTTCAGACAAGTTTGCAAAACTTTCATTTCCAAGATTTTCATTATTTGCAAATAGAACCGCAGCTCTAATGCTCATAATAATCTGAACCGCAGCCCAGAGTAACAATAATTTTCATAGTCAAAAATTCACTTAGTTTCCCCTGAGTAAGCACGAGGCTTTCTTTTTTTCATAACTCCATCTCTTCTCAGCGAATAGACTTCGCTCTGTAGTATAAATTGATCATACAAACCTCGGGCCATGGCATTTCCAGCCTTCCCGTAGGTCTCCTTATCCCAACCTAGGGCCATGGCACTCCAGCCCTCCCGTAGGTCCACCCTTATTCCAACCCCGGGCCGTGGCACTCAAGCCTTCCCGTAGGTCCCCACCTTATTCCAGAAACTAAGGGTTTGAAAACATTTTCCTTCCTTCAGTTTTTCTTTCTTAAATCATTTCTTTTGGACATATTTCACAAATGAGTCCAATATTTGATATCGGCTACCTCTTTAGCCCCTGAAGGATTTTCAAACATCATTTTCTCAAACAATAAGGTTTTGACAACCTTTATATCAAAATAGCATACGTTTTTCAACGTAAGTTTTCATAAACATTTTTGGATACACTTCATATGTCCATCTCACACTTAAAATCAACCAACATCCTTAACTATCGTCCTCAACAACTTCCACTATGATCAACACCATTAGATCATAACTTGAGGATATCGTACATCCAAATATATATAAATTCTAATAGGTAAGGTCATTGCCTAACCATAACCTAAAAATCATGAGATTATCATTTAATCTCTATCATTAATCCATGTCCTTAGCATCACCTGATCACCATTAACTCACTAACTACCTCACAATTATCACTAACACATCCATAATCATACTAAGCATAATTCAGAAAATTTCAGCTTGGCGCAGTCCGAAAGATTGAGCCGGTAAAAATAGTTCCCGAACTCCTTTTCACTTGAAATTTTTATGGTAGAACCCCAACTTATAGTACTTGATGTCCGTCAAACGTTTTAGTCACTTTGATCCACGAATAAACACAGAAAATTCCCCTTTTTCCCTTGGTCCGAAATATTTTTCTCTCCGTCCAGTTTTGGGAAAAATTCCGAAAACTATACTTATACTACTCCGATCATTATGAAATTTTATATGTAGGTTCTACACTTGTTGAACTACATATCTACAAAAAATGGAGTCAAAATACCTTACCAATTTTTCCCAGTAAATCATGGAAGTTGCTGCCAGAATCTACCCTGATTTCCTTTCACTATTTTCACAAGTATAAGCCTATATGGACATAAATACAACATATACAAGCATATCCAAGCTATGAACATGTATACAAAAATATCCCCAAAGCTCCAAAAACACCATATTTCAACCAAAATCAATTATCCAAATTCAAGTGACTAATTCCAACTTAAGGGAATTCCTTACCTCAATAGAAGATTTCTAAAACCGTAGAAGCGTTAGATCTTTCCTTGAACCCAAAGTCCCTAAAACATCACCATAATAACAATATTTTTCATGCACTTATATTAACACTTAAGTTAAAGCTTAAGTCTTAGAAGGAATCGAACCGAACAAAACCGAAGTTCTTACCTATAGTAGAGCTCTTGGAGTTGAAGAAATGCCTAAGTGTTCTTGGATCACAATGGAAGACTAAGCTAAAATAATTTTCTTCTTCTTCCTAGTGTGTTACACGAAAATGAAATGGAGAGTAGGAGAGAGATGAGATGATCTTGTTTGATATTGTTCTTGAAGACCAAGCAATCAAGTACAAAGCCTCCATACCTCATTAATGTTACATTAAATGGCCAAATCTTAGTCTAGGATTGGATTTGCCACATGTCATCACCCCATGGATCCCTTATGAAGATATCAAATCTAATTGGTCGGTTTATGCTTAATCCAGATGAATGTTCGGAGGATTATAACTTAATTCGGGAAAATTCTAATACCAAAATTATCGTAAAAATATTCCCGTCGCAAATCACCAATTTTGGGAATTTTTCGGTATCCCGCTAAATTTAGGTACAGAGTCCGTAACAATTTATCCCTTACAGTCCATTTGAAATTTTTCTTGAACTAACTAGAAATTCAGGCTTAATCGCATGATATTTAATAATCCCAATTCTAGAAAATTCGAACTGAATCTATATCCTTAAAATTTTCTCGGTTCGTGACCGGTGCGTAGTTCGCAGCCTATCGATAACTAATCCTTAAAAAAAATTATTTCGAGCATCAAACCGTCTTCTCTTAAATGTCATAACTTAAAGACCTATTTTCCGAACCTCAAACTTATCGGAAAATACGAGGGGTTACACAATATTTTTCTCATTTTTGTTTTGATCTGACAGCATATCCATTTCTTAAGTTTGTAAATTCCCCAACAGCTAGGCCACGATTTTATCTTCCCAACCAGCATACTCCTGGATGATTGTTACCTTCATTCTGAATCGCTGAGGTAAGGATTTGAGAATCTTCTTTACTAGTTTAGGCCGAGGAAATGGTTCACCAAGGACTATGACACGATTTCCAAGCTCCTGGATTCTTGCAAAGTCTACTATGGATTCGTCTTCCTTCATTTTAAGTTGTTCAAAATCAGTCTGGAGCAGTTGCAATTTTAACTGTTACACTGAGCTTGTTCGTTCATAGGTGGTTTCCAATATTTCTCATGCTTCTTTTGCTGAATCACACCTTGAAATAAGAGTAAATTGGTTCTCATGCATTAGTGAAAAAATTTGTATCCATTGCTTTGCTGTTGTAGTTAGCTAATGTAATTTCATATTTAGTCCATTCAATTTCTGGTTTTGGCACGGGTAAATCATTTTCTACTGCCCCGTTCCTAGTTGGATGTTCCCATCCAACTAGTACAAATCTCTATATTACTTCGCCTTGAGCATTGAGGTGCATTTTGGTGTAGGCTTTCTAGTAGGCATAATTAGCCCATACTAGTTCTAGTGACCTGTGTTTAATCATCCTGAAACACTCAACAAACGATAAATACAAACAAAACAGGATAAAATAAATTCTTGAGTTCAAGAAACACGAAAAAACCCATATATCTAGACTCATAAATTAAGTTCCCGTGCTCTTATACCAATTATAAATTCGTGAGTCTTGCATGCAGGAATTGTTTATTTCGTTCCTACTTAATTTTAATTCACTTAATTATATGAGTTTAGGTTTTGTGTTAGACCCAGATAACTAAAGACATGGTAAACAAAAATATATGCTGGAAAAATAAATGGACAAGAATATGTTTACGTATGTCATACACACTTAGGAGAACTTTTCCTATGTTTGTGGAGCTAATCAACGTAAACCCAACTCTACTAATGATCACCAAGATTAAACAAAACGTAGAACAGATGTATCCACACACACTATAGTCTAATCTCTCCCAACAACTCAATCTTCATCATCTTCACTAGTTGGTACGTGCAAGCTAATCTTTCAAAGCAAAATTAGCCAAAAATCCGCTAGGTGGGCGTTCTGTTATTGAGTATATACAGGAAATGCGTTCAATTGCATATGCACTTGCATTAGCCCAGAGCCCTATTAGCGAGGAAGATTTGGTGGTACATATCATGACACAACTAGGAGAAGAATATGAATCCTTGGTGTCCGCTCTTCGTGTACGACCGTCACCTATTTCCTTTGCAGAACTTTCTAATGTTCTCACCGATCATGAGCGCCAACACAAAGAAAATGTTGAAGCTAGACAAGCATTGCTTGCTACTGCTAATGTCACTCAGAAACAGAACCGGAGAAATCAACCCAATAGATCCAACTTCAGTTCAAACAGAAGTACTGGCAGCCAACAAAATGAAATGTGTTCTGCTCCATTTCGCCAGTCATGGCAGCATCAAAACTCTTATCGACCTGGACGGAGAAATGTTATTTGCCGGTTTTGCACCTTGGTTGGGCATGAAACCCGAGAGTGTAGGAAGTTAATGCGTTTTCTACGGGACAATAATGTTCCAATTGATACTCGATTCATTCAGAATCCAGTGGTAAACACCACTATGGCATCGACGTCGACACAACAACCATGGTTGTTTGATTCTGGAGCATCTCACCATGCAATTTCCAACCCTACAGCATTGAGACAATTTACGGAATATGGTGGACCAGATGAAATTCACCTAGGAGATGGTAAAAGTCTTGAAATAACACACACTGGCCACACTATCCTACCCACATCACACCGTTCTCTCACTCTCTCAAATGTTCTTTGTGTTCCTAAATTGCAAAAGAATTTAATTTCTATATCCAAGTTATGCAAAACTAATAATGTTTCTGTTGAATTTTTTCTTCTTATTTCCTTGTGAAGGATCAATCCACGGGGGCGCCTCTAATGTGGGGGAAGAACGTACATGACGTGTATTGTGCTCCATTAAGTTGTCCTCCGCAAGTTAACACCACCATTAAAACAACAGTTGCTAATTGGCACCATATCTTAGGCCATCCGTCAAATAAGGTTCTTGCCAAAGTCTTGAAAAATAATAATGTTACTTCAGATTCAGTCAGTAGCTTTCATTGTCCCTCGTGTTCGCTTCATAAAAGTCATAAATTGTCGTTCTCTGAAAATTCCTTAGTTAGCACTAAACCATTAGAATTAGTCTACACTGACGTTTGGAGTTCTACACAAAAATCTATCGAGGGTTATTTTTACTATGTTATCTTTGTGGATCATTATAGCAAGTATATCTGGCTATATCCCCTAAAGCATAAATCTGATGTATACACCGTTTTTCCCAGTTCAAAAAATTAGTTGAAAATCATTTAAATCACAAAATTGTTTCTGTGTTCTCAGATAATGGGGGAGAGTTTCAAAAACTAATTCCATTATTTAATGCTTGTGGAATATCCCATCTCACTAGCCCACCTCATACAGCGGAAATTGGTTTGTCGTTACTTCACTTTGGGTCAATGCCAATCAGTTATTGGTCGTATGCATTCCAAACAGCAGTCTACTTGATAAATCGTTTGCCTACTCCTGTCTTACATAATAAAACACCCTTACAAATTCTATTCAACACCACACCAAATTATGTAAAACTAAAACCATTTGGGTGTCTATGTTATCCGTGGTTACGTCCCTACAAAAAAACTAAGGTTCAACCTCGCTCAAAATCGTGTGTGTTTTTGGGATATTCTACTTCTCAGTCAGCATATAAGTGTCTTGATCCTAGTACTGAGCGGGTTTATCTCTCTCGTCATGTTCAGTTTATAGACGATGTGTTTCCTTTTCATGCACTAATGTCATGTCATAGTTCTTCACCTGCAGGTTTTTTTGAGGGCCCTAATGGTGTATTAAATCCTCATGTGCTTGCAAATACTACCCGAATTCCTACAGCACCTATGACAATATTACAATCCAACACACTTGGAACCCAAAATAATATTCCCATTCATCATACCAGCCAAAGTTCCCCTATTTTGCCTACACTGTCTTCCACACCAGAAAATAATACTCTCATTCATCATGCTAACCCAAGTTCTCCTATTTCGCCTGTGTTGTCCTCCGCATCAGAATCACCATCTGATAATCCTCTTACCTCCTCAAATCATAGTCACATTCTTCCTCCAAACCAAAGTCCCCAACACTCACCTGTACTACCTTCAATGCTAGAAGCTATCTCTGGACAATCTGAAACATCTGGAGATTTACAAATATCTCTAGCTAACAACCCACCTCTACTCCGCTCAACCCGCATTCGTCAACCCAATACCAAGTACATCAATGACAAATTTGTGAATGTCACTACTGTTCATCCAATATCAACCACTCTTGAGTCATCATCTATTGCTCAAGCAAGATCAAACCCACTATGGCGTCAAGCCATGGATGATGAATATCATGCACTTATAAAAAATGACACTTAGGAGCTTGTGCCTAGAACTGATCAAAAGACGATTGGGTGCAAATGGGTTTTCCGAGTTAAACGCAAACCCGATGGTTCGGTCGATCGTTATAAGGCTCGTCTTGTGGCCAAAGGCTATTTGCAGGAATACGGAAGAGATTACTTCGATACGTTCAGTCCTGTGAAGAAACCGACAACCATTCGCATTATCCTTTCATTAGCCTTGTGCCATAATTGGCCTTTGAGACAATTGGATGTGAATATGCATTTTTGCATGGCACTATGCGTGAGCAAGTCTACATGGTCCAACCACCTGGGTATTCTGATCCGCAGCGACCCACACATGTCTGTCGGTTAAAAAAAGGCGTTGTACGGTCTCAAACAAGCACCCCGGACGTGGTATCTAGAGTTGTCCGGTTTTTTGGTAGAATTTGGATTTCGAAAATCTCAAGCAGACTACTCTTTATTTATTTATCAGACTAATGGTGTGCTGGCTTATGTTATGGTCTATGTGGATGACGTGGTTTTAACAGGAAACAACACAGGATTTTTGGATTATTTTGTTGCTCGATTGGCGCACAGGTTTTCAATTAAAGATTTGGGAATGCTCCATCATTTCCTTGGTGTTGAAGTGGTCTCTACTCCATCTGGTATATTTTTGTCCCAGGCCCAGTATATTGCAGATGTTTTGCGATAAACAAAAATGGCTAACGCAAAACCAGTTCACACGCCAGCAGGTCCAAAAGCAGACCTCCACGGTGATACTGATTCATCGCCAAGTGATTCTACGATTTATCGCCGCGTGGTCGGGTTGTTACAGTATTTGGCCATAACACGACCGGACTTGAGCTTTACGGTAAATCGCTTGGCGCAGTTTATGCATTCTCCAACTGAGCGTCATTGGCAGGAGGTGAAGCGTGTCTTACGGTATTTGAAGGGAACTATGTTTCATGGCCTTTTTTTGCAAAAAGGAACTCCTTTGGTTTTAACAGCTTACTCTGATTCTAACTGGGGTGGTGTTCATGATGGTGGCAGGTCTACTACTGGCTATGTCATTTACTTGGGCTGTAATATTGTGTCATGGAGGTCGGTGCGTCAAAAATCCGTTGCCCGGTCCTCCACTGAAGCTGAATATAGGGCATTGTCAAATACCGCAACTGAGGTAATTTGGATTCAAAATTTGTTGGTGGATTTAGGAGTGAAACTAGTGCGTCCTCCTGTCATGTTCTGTGATAACCTAGGTGCAACTTATGTTTGTAAAAACCCGGTCTATCATTCCCGTATGAAACATTTTGCATTGGATTTTTTTTTTCGTTCGTGATTATGTTGCAGCTGGAGCTTTGCATGTTCGACATATTCGAACTAAGGATCAAATTGTTGATGTGTTAACGAAGTCTCTTGGTAGAAATTTATTTCAAACCTTCCGGTCCAAGCTTGGAGTCTCCGATGGATCCTCCATCTTGCGGGGGCGTAATAAAGATTAATATTTGTCTTGGTTGGTTCCTATTTATTTGTTTTGTTATTTGAGTTAGTCTTTGTGGTTGTTACCGTAACTACAGGGTTGCCTTTTATCTCTGTATAATTCTTGTATAAAAGCTTGTGCATGGAATGAATAAGATATTGAGTTTTCTTCCCTAAATACTTTACATAGATGCCTTAAATCTATTGAATTTTCAAGTATAATGATACTATACTTTACTTTCCTAAATATTACTCCGGTAATAATCTTATCGTCATATATGTTCTTATATTAGAATGAAGATATAGAAGAGCACTCATACTTTATTGTAAGAGTTAATTCAAGCAATGGTCCTCCGATTATGTTGATTTACCAAAATTAGTCCCCGACTTTTAATTTAGACAATTTAAGTCCCTTGACTTTCAAATTCTTTCCAATATTGGTCCTTTAGTCAAATTTTGGTTAAGTTGAAATCAAATGAAGGGGTAAAATTGTCCGTTCACATATATAGTATATTATTACTCGTATTTCTCATGTCATATATATATATATATATATATATATATATATATATATATATGAATATAATCTTAGTCGAAGAGACTTCGAATGAGATTATATTCATATATACAATGTATAGGACATGAGAAATACGAGTAATAATACACTAAACATGTGAACGGACAATTTTACCATTCATTTGACCTCAACTTAACCAAAATTTGACGAAAGGATCAGCATTGGAAAGAATTTGAAAGTCAGAAACCTAAATTGTCCAAATTAAAAGTCGGGGACTAATTTTAGAAAATCAATGTAGTCGGAGGACCATTGCTAGAATTAACTTTTATTGTAATTATTATATCCTTCTCCTACTCTTTCTCTGTAATTTCTTTATGATTTATTGTGTACGAGTTAAGACAATTTTATTACAACAATTTTTACATTTATTTTTATTATTATTAGGTATAAATCATAAGTTAATACCTAGATTGATGATATTTCTTTATGCTGAAATGGTACGGTAGGACTTTCAAGCTAATGTGGCATTTTTTATAATATTCTTTTGTTGCCATATCTTGCAATCTTTGGAGACTATAAATGCTTTTAAATATGACGTTGAATTTGTTCGATAAAATAGGCTATGTATTTGAAAACTACTAACTCTATTAGAATGCAATATCTGTTCATCAACCTATCCACTGAAGCTTGAACTCACCACCTCCCGTATAAAAGGGAAAGGTTTGATGCCACTAGACCACAAAGTCCTTGGCAAATTTTTAAATTAATATAAATGTTATTATTATATTATATTTTGAGAATAAATTGAAATTGTAAATTTGTAAAGAAAACAGTATTGAATTACAAATATAACAATATAACAATATGATCTATTTTTTAAAAATTGGAGATTATTAAAGGACTTAACACTAATTCAAGTGAAAATTAAAAAAAAAAATTTGATGAATTAACAGTTTAGGACTTTATGCCATATTTTAAATGGTCAATTAATAAAATAACCACTAAAGGAGTAAAAAAAATAAGAAAGTATAAATCAATATATTCAATCTTATATATATTGCAACTAATATTTGTTTAGGAAAAGCATAATTTAAATTCAAAAACAAATTTCATTGTTCTAAGCACTATAAATAATTCTCATATTCTGAACATCCTTTTACATTATAAACAAAAAGCATAATTACAAGACCATACATGCATTTTCATTAAAGTTAATATAAAATCTGTTTTCACATTACAAAATAAAATTACTATAGCACAGGTATTTTATATAATCAATAGCCAAAATATTATATAATATTCCAATGCTTTTTAGTGATAAAATGACATTTTTCATCTTGAATTATACTGAAATACTCCCTCCATCCCATTTTATGTGTCTGGTTTGATTAACGAGGCTTGACTGAAGTTATTTTAAATCTAATTTTTCATAATATTAGGTTTAGTATTAATATACAAAATTTATATATTTAGAAACTACACTAAAAGTACTATTAAACACAAAAACTCAAATTTAAAAATAAGTAAAATATACTAAAAAAAATAAACAAAGAAGAAAAAGTTGATTTGACCAATGAATAGTAAGTATGACAGATAAAATGAGACAGAGAGAGTAACACTTTTCCTCATCAAATGATACATCACCACTTTCCATTCCCTAGTTGTTGCAAAGTAGCTTTTGACCATGTTTGATAAAATAGTTAACTTATCAGCCAATTTTAGCTTATTTGATTATTATTAGTTATTTGATTTAGTTAAAAAAATCAATAAAAGTGTTTCAAAATGTTGAAATTCAAAAAGTTGCTCAAAACAACTTTTTCAATTAGTTTTTTGAGGAAAGAAAATTATACATCAATACAAGTGTTTGGTTAATCAATTTTTTGTAATTTCAAAATGTTAAAATTCAAAAAGTTGTTCAAAACAACTTTTTCAATTAGCTTTTTTGAGAAAAAAAATTATACCTCAATACAAGTGTTTGATTAATCAATTTTTTGTAACTTCAAAATATTAAAATTCAAAAAGTTACTCAAAACAACTTTTTCAATTAGCTTTTTGAGGAAAGAAATTATACCAAACAGCTATTAGCTAACATCTAATTTAGCAAACAACCTTTCTATAATCAATTAATGTTATCAACTAATGTTATCAACTAGTCATACTCTCTAACCAATGAGCTAATAACCATTTACCCAGCGAGGCCTTTAATTAGATGCACCAAAAGTGCAACTTTCTCTTCTTCTTCTTCTTTTCTTTTTTTTTTAAATATTACACATTATATAAGTGTAATTCATATTCATATAATTAATAAATACATATTGAAATCTCACATTACACGGGTGAAACACTACTTCTATACACTAGTTCCATCTCAAACTAATAAATAGTTAACTTTAATAAATTTGTTTGAGGATTAGAAGTCATCATTATATTATCTCGATCTGTTGAGACAACTTTTGAATTTGATAAGTAATATAACACGAAATCAAAAAAGCTAGCAACTTCATATCAATCACCCAATCCCATTATGAGAAGTATGAGTAGAACAACTAAATTAACCGGAACATATAAGTTTTGCTAGGATAGCAATTGAAATTATCATCACCACCAAATCCACGTTTGGTGTTATATCCGGGATAATCACTAAGCTCAAAATCTTCAGCTTTGACCAACTGAAGTCCCTGCTGGTATGCCAAACCAGGTATGTCCCATTCTCCGTGGAATCCATTAGTCTTGTGTGTGATATGGATTTCACCATCCTCACCAATCATCCTCACTGCATTTTCAAGAAATTGCCTCATAAGGTCTTGGTGTATACTGCAAAAAAAAAACAGTACAATAATTAGAGTAACAGATGGAAAAAATGAGTACAATAATAGAAATAATAAGAACTGACAGCAGCTGAGATGTGCGAGATTTAGTCTTGAAAAAGCCAGCATATGGAAAGTTGAAAACTATACGATCGAATTTCAAGCCTTTTAGAGATGGATGGTTGGCCATGTCTGTAGCATCAACACCGTGAATCACCTTACATCCCTTTCTTCTCATCATAGCAGTGTTGGAAATAGCATTATCATAATTTTCAGCCAAAAAAGCTGTAAAATTAAAAGAAAAGGCTCAAAAGGTGTTCAGGGTGGTTGAAATGAATAGACAATGGATAGAAGTTAGTTACCATGAGAGTTGAGAGAAGTGGCAAGCATGTTAGAAGCGTCTCCAAATGCGGTGGCAAGAGCAGCAGAAAATGAGAAGTCTCCCTCTCCAACTAGTAGTATCTTTTGGGAACTACTGTACTGTACTATTTTATCCACTTCTCATCATCTTCACCTAAAACCACACCACCAAGCTTATTCACCATCTTTTCTCCTTTCTCTTCATCTTCTTCTAATTCCTTACTCTTATTCACCATCTCATCTGCCTGCTGCTCTTCTCCATTATTTTGCTTCTCATAATCATTTTCTTCCAATTCGTCACCCTCATTATTTACCCTCTTATCTGCTTTCTGCTCTTCTCCTCCTTTTTCTTTATTATTCTGCTTCTTATCTTCTTCTTCTTCTTCTAATATCACACCCTTATCCACCATCTCATCTGCTGCTTGGAATTGCTGCTCTTTTCCTTTTTCTTCATTCTCATTCTCCCTTAGCTGTAACAACTCTTCTAATTCCTCACCCTTAGCTGCTTCCTCTTCTTCATTCTTCTTCAACCCGCTAAAACAACACCAGAAAATACTAACAAGTTTTTCTTTTATCATTTCTCATCAATGTTGCTTTGCTTGCTCTATGCATGCCATTTATAGGGAACTGCTAATTATATATATATAATCAACACAATATATATGCATTGTGTTGCGCCCGCGGAAGTGGGATAGATCATATTGCAACAATAATTTGAGAAAGAAAAATAAATGAGGCACAGATTTTACGTGGAAAACCCCTAAACAAATTAGGGTAAAAACCACGGGCAAGGGTAGAAGAATTTCACTATGAGAAAATAGGAGTTACAACCACTCTCTAACTAACAAGGAGAAAACAAGGATAATTCTCTCTTGCTAGGAAGGAGAAATACACTCAACAAACTCTCTAATATCTCTAGTATATGAGGGAAGAATATAATGATTTGGGATGACTAGAATGACAAATGACCTCCCTATTTATAGTTGTAGATTTGGGGTCATTTTGTAATTAGCCTAAAATGTAAGGACCAAACAATAAATATTTTGTTCAACAAAGTTTGGCTACCTAACATTCTTGTTCAAAGTTGGCAACTTCCTAATTTGGCTGCTGCATGGATGTTGCCTAACTCCATTTGTCGACAATCTCCCACTTGAAGATCAGATTGTAACAATCATATCTTCACACCATTCTTTCTACCTTGCACTTTCCATGTCGCTTACGTCTCTATCAAGCCACAGGAAGATCGACACCAAGTAAACTTATCAACATTGATTACCTTTGTTAGGAAATCTGCTACGTTGTCCGTGGTATGGATTTTCTGCAAATCTACTGTCCCTTCTTCCACCTTCTCTCGGATGAAATGGTACTGCACTCGTATGTGTTTCGTCCTTGAATGAAATGCAGGATTCCTTGCTAGATGCAAGGCACTCTGACTGTCACAAAACAAAGAGACAAACTCTTGTTTGTGCCCGAGCTCCTCCAATAGCATTTTCAACCAAATTGCTTCTTTGCTGGCTTGTGTAGCTGCTACGTATTCTGCTTCTGTTGTTGACGTAGCCACAACTGCTTGCAGTTTTGAAACCCAGCTTACAGCTCCACCAGCAACTTTGAACACATATCCTGTCGTAGATTTACTTTTATCCAAATCCCCTGCATAGTCAGAATCCACATACCCGTTGATAATAAAGTTTGATCCCCCATAACATAATGCAACATCTGAGGTCCCCTTGATGTATCTTAGGATCCTCTTCACACAGTTCCAATGCTCTCTGCCTGGATTCGCCATGTACCGACTAACTACTCCCACTGCTTGCGCAATGTCTGGTCTTGTACATATCATAGCGAACATTAGACTCCCCACTGCTGATGCATACGGTACTCGAGACATCTCCATCCTCCCTTCTTCATTGCTAGGACTCATACTTGAGGATACTTTGAGATTAATAGGAAGAGGGGTAGAAATTGGCTTACAATCTTGCATGCTGAAACGTGACAAGATTTTCTTTAAATAATTCTTTTGAGAAAGCCAAATCTTCCTATTACCTCTGTCTCGGTGAATTTGCATCTCTAGAATCTTGTTTGCTGGTCCCAAGTCCTTCATTTCGAATTCCCTAGCCAGTTGTGCCTTCAATTCATCAATGTGATCTTTGTTGGGGCCTGCGACCAACATGTCATCTACATACAACAGCAATATAACAAAGTTATCTTTTCCAAACCTCTTGAAATATGCACAAGGGTCTGCATTCAGTCTGTTGTATCCAAGGCACATGATGAAGGAATCAAATCTCTTATACCAACACCTTGGCGCCTGCTTTAAACCGTACAGAGATTTGTTCAACCTACAAACTAAGTTCTGATTCTCTTTGTCTTCAAATCCTTCAGGCTGGAGCATATATATCTCTTCTTCAAGATCTCCATGAAGAAAAGCCGTTTTCACATCTAGCTGCTCTAGATGTAAGTTGAATGTAGCACACATCGCCAAAACTACACGAACTGTTGTTAGTCGAACCACAGGTGAAAATATTTCATTGAAATCAATACCTTCTTTCTGAGCATATCCCTTCACCACCAGTCTTGCACGATACCGCTCCACTTGATCGTCACCATTCCTTTTGATTTTGAAGACCCATTTGTTACCAATTGGCTTCCTTCCTTGTGGTAGTGGCACAAGTTCCCATGTATTATTTTTATGGAGAGCTTCTATTTCTTCCTGCATTGCTGCCGTCCATTGAGAAACATCTGAGCTGTTTATCGCCTCCTGAAAGGTTGATGGCTCACCATCCTCTGTTAGAAGGCAGTATGCAACATTCCCTTCCATAACATAATCTGAGTGCCAAGTGGGACGTCTTCTTTCACGGTCTGATTGACGAGTTGTTGGAGCTCTAGAGCGTTCTGGTTCTGGTTCCTCGTGCGCCGGTTCTGCTTCAGAAGAATCTTGTTCAAATTCCTCCTCTACCTGTATCTGAGTAGTTTCTGGTTTCTCCTTTTCCGTGCTATCATCAACTTCTCCTCTTTGTAGCTTGTCCTCTACAAAGATAACATCCGTGCTGATGACAACTTTGTGGGCAGTGGGATCCCACAAGCGATACCCCTTTACTCCATCAGCATACCCCAAGAATCTACATTTCCTGGACTTCGGATCCAACTTTGTAATTTCCTGGGCATTGTACATTGCATACACAATGCTTCCAAATATATGGAGGTTTGAATAATCAACAGGCTTACCAGTCCACATCTCCATTGGTGTCTTCAGCTCGATTGCAGTTGATGGAGCTCGATTCACCAAATAACAGGCGGTATTGACTGCTTCTGCCCAGAATGATTTTTCTAAGCCCGCAACCCTCAACATTGCTCTTGTCCTTTCCAGCAAGGTTCTGTTCATCCGCTCTGCCACTCCATTTTGTTGAGGAGTGTATGCCACCGTGAACTGCCTTTTGATGCCTTCCTTCTTGCAGAAGTCATCAAATTCCTCACTTGTATATTCCCCTCCATTATCTGTCCTGAAACACTTGATCTTCTTCCCGGAATCAAGTTCCACCCGTGCTTTGAAGGCTTTGAAAGTCGCAAACACATTTGACTTTCTCTTGATAGGGTACACCCAGCATCTCCTAGAGTAATCGTCGATGAATGAGACAAAATACTTTGCCCCTCCTAGGGATGGAACCGGTGCTTGCCACACATCAGAGTGAACCAATTCTAGAACAACCTTGCCTCTAGAATTTGATGTGCTGAATTTAAGACGGTGCTGCTTACTTGTTATACAATGCTCACACAAAGGATGTGATACCTTTGTTAACCCCGGAAGTAGCTTTTGCTCCACAAGAATCTTCATTCCTTGTTCTGACATGTGCCCAAGTTTCTGATGCCATAGCAGCGTAGAGTCTAGACTACATGCGGCAACCGATGCCTCTGCTTCTTGCAAAGTCTCTCCCTTCAGCATGTATAGATTTGCAGCTATCTTCTCCCCTTTCATCACCACAAGCGCTCCTTGGAAAATCTTCATGACTCCTTTCTGTGTTTCAATCTTGGTTGCACTATTATCCAATATTCCATAGGATAATAGATTTTTCTTCAGGCCCTTCACGTGCCGCACATCCTGAACAGTTTGGACTGTTCCATCGTACATCTTCAGCTTGATGGTTCCAATGCCGATAATCTCCAAGGCATGATCGTCGCAGCTGTACACAGATCCTCCTGAGATTGGTTCATAATGATGGAACCATTCTCTCCTTGAGGTCATGTGATATGTGGCTCCCGAGTCTATAAGCCATATATCCGCGAACCTTTTTCTGCCTTCCCTGGCTATTGATGCTTCGCAACAGAGAGCACTTCCATCATCCGAGGTACTTGCAACATTTCCTTGAGGATTGGAATTCTGAGGTAAATTCCAACAATCTTTCTTCAAGTGACCCTTCTTTCCACAGTTGATTTTGATCTACCACGACCACTGCTTTAGCCACGTTCTGTTGACCTTCTCTCATCACCGTTAACGCCTCTGCCTGTTGCAGATTAACTTGTCTGTCCTCCTTGTTCTTGCGCCGACTTTCTTCTTCAAGAACCGCAGCTGCAACATCATCGAAGACTAGATAGTCTGTAAGGATGTTGTTTGTTAAGTTGATGATGAGTTGATCATACGAATCAGGTAGACTCTGAAGTAGAAATTCCGCACGCTCCTGTGGCTCTATTTTACAGCTTAGAGATGTAAGCTGGGAAAATAGAGTATTCAGCGTATTTAAGTGTTCCGTCACTGAAGTAGATTCTGACATACGAAGAGTATATAATTTCCTCTTAAGGAAAATTTTGTTGTGCAGTGACTTGGCCTCGTACAACCGGTTGAGGTGATCCCAAATCTCCTTGGCCGTCTTCTTCTCCTCGATGCTTGACAATACTCCATATGCTATTGATAGGTATAGATCCGCCATAGCATCCTCGTTCATCTCGCTCCATTTTTTGTCATCAGTAAAATCCACCGGCCTTTCACTGATAGCTGCTAGACAGTTGTCTTTCCTCAGGATAGCCTTCACCTTCAATTTCCACAATGAGAAATTTTTTCCATTGAATTTTTCAATCTCAAATTTCGCTGCCATATTGTTCTTGAAACAAATTCTGAACAATATATCTGAAGGCTCTGATACCAATTGTTGCGCCCGCGGAAGTGGGATAGATCAGATTGCAACAATAATTTGAGAAAGAAAAATAAATGAGGCACAGATTTTACGTGGAAAACCCCTAAACAAATTAGGGTAAAAACCATGGGTAAGGGTAGAAGAATTTCACTAGATATATTAGAGAGTTTGTTGAGTGTATTTCTCCTTCCTAGCAAGAGAGAATTATCCTTGTTTTCTCCTTGTTAGTTAGAGAGTGGTTGTAACTCCTATTTTCTCATAGTGAAATTCTTCTACCCTTGCCCATGGTTTTTACCCTAATTTGTTTAGGGGTTTTCCACGTAAAATCTGTGCCTCATTTATTTTTCTTTCTCAAATTATTGTTGCAATCTGATCTATCCCACTTCCGCGGGCGCAACACATTGCAATTAATATTTCTTCACTTATTACCATTATTTAATTTTTACAGCTTCCTTTTGCCTTTTACAATTCCCAGAAGTACATATTTTCCCTTTAATCTATGTAAACAATAAATGGAAAACAGAAAACCAAAAACCAAAAAACTATGGAGTAAAAAATATTGAATAACACAAGGGCAACTTCAGCTAAAATTGTTGTTTTGGTAACCATATGATTATAGGTTTCTCCGAACGGAACCAATCAATATTGGGCAATAGGCTAGTTAAAGTATTTTATATGTTTGGTACTAGGGTGAAATGAGAATGATTATTAATAGTTGGGGAAGATTGAGGAGGAAGGGAATAGAACTCATATTTTATTAGGAAATGAGTTTTGCAATTAATGGGGTAATCAAAACCCATAGTAGTATTCTAAAAATCTGTCAACCAAACAATAACAATGACTTTGATACTCATTCATGGTAGCTAAACCTGTCAACCAAACACACCCTAATATATATATTCTAAGTAACATCCCTCAACTTTTTACAGCTCCCTTGTCTTGAAATGAATTCTTAGTTAGATCTAATATACACCCATTCAGCTGTGTATATAATAACCATAGGATAAAGTTTAATTTGTACATTTTCAGCTTATGGAATCCAATAATCATGAAATAGAAAGAAGAGTGGCCGTGGTCTCAACAATGGGTTACACTGAACCAGTTTAAATTACCGTGATTGGTTCTAACAAACACATCACATTCAATTCATTTCACACTTCAAATCAATGGCCGATTCATGGTTCATCCTTTCCCAAGCCAGTTAGTCTTGTGAAGAAGCTCTTCGCCCGAAATGTCCAGCCAGACGGCAGCCCTTCTATAACGACCTGCTCATCAAGTGAATAATGCGAACCCGCGGCATCATTTTCTGATGATTCATCCTCCAAGTAAGGAACGACAAACTTCTTCATATCGCTTTTAGAAATCCCCAGGTGATTTCCAGACACGTTCACAAACTTCACCCTCCCAGCCTCATCCAACGTCTTCAAACCAATCCAGTCCTCGATATAGAGCTGTGTCTGTGAAAGCAGGAAACCGATAAACACAACTGATTGCATTCGGGTCATAGAATTTATTTTGGCAATTTAGCACATATCTTCATTTTTGCAGATTTGAGGATCGTTTGGTATAGCAAGCAGAGCTTAACTAAAAGAGAAGTACAAGTAATACGAGCATTTATTCATTTCAACCAAATTAGAAGGAATACCTGCTGAGGGGGTAACACCGGTTTGAATTCCCCATCTGGATAATATCCAAACCAGGAAGTTTCTTTTGGTATCAGGACGGTGTCATGTTCAAACTGCCATTAACAATTAAAGAAATAAAAGGGTAGGCAAACAATAGCATATGAAAAGTATATGAAATTAAGAAAACAGTGAATCATTAAATTTAGGGCGCTAAGCTAAAAAGCAGAAAGATGAGACAGCTGGAGTGACAAACCATGATAAGCACAAGATTCTGCAGGCTGCTGAACCGCTCCTTGTAAGTAGAATTTTTCTGATCGGGGAGTTCATTGTTAAGCTTGGGAAGAAATCGACAGCTTTCCAAGTAGCCAGGAATGTTCTGCGGAAAAGACATCAAGTCAATATCCATATGATTGAATTTGAAGCTGGAAAAAAACCTTGCACCCACATTAACTTCACATGAATACCTAGATTCTTCAATATTATTTCTACTTCATGCTAAACAATTCAAAAACAGATAGAATTGGTATACTTGAATAAAGCAAAAAAAAACCATAAATGTAGGTAATACTAGTCCAGTATTAAAAGTACTCGGTTTTTGGCACAACAGTAAGACTTTGGAAGATGACGCTGCTAGAAAATTGTGGATTACCATCCACCCTTACCAACCACCAAAATATGGAAAGAAATTTCCGTCTGTTTTTTTTACCACCATCAAAATTTGTCAAATAACGTGACCGACCACCATAACAGGGTGGTCAGTAATTACTGTCCACCTTGGTAAAAAATATTGAAAAAAGTTTTTGGGTGGGCAAATTTTGACAGAAAAACTTTTAAAATGTTGACTTCTCATATGTATTACAAGAGGAAAACAAAGAAATAAAATGAAGAAAGAAAGAGAAGAGAAGAAAACAAGAAAGAAAAGAGAACATTGTCTATTGTCTATCAAAACTAAAGACGAAAGATAATGAATTTTTTTTTTCCAAATATTCACCCTTGGCAGAAACTAACGCCATGGTTACTAGAAAATTTTCCAGAAACTATGGTTTTTTTTTAAATTCTTTATTACTCCGTATTATTCTTTTAAATATTCATCCAGATCTACAGTCGTATTCTGTTGGCCATATATGTCCATCCACTAGTGGTCGGAATTTTATTATCAATGCCATCAAACTATCCATCCAAATTTCTGTCCACTATTGCGGATGTTGGTAATTACTGACCACTTTTACAATGACTGGAAATTACCGACTCGTTATTTTCCGAACCTTGTAGGCGGTGGAAATATGGTCAGAAACTCAATTTTCGTCTACAAATCCTCAATTTCCGACCACTTTCCGATGGCTAGAAATCAAAGGTTTCCCAGTAGTGTGCTTTTTTCAATTCTCTCTGTTATTATTTTTTTGGTACTTTGGTTAGCTTAAGGGGAACTAAACTCCTTCTCAGATCATAAATCATTGGTTTTCTCTATTATTATGAGATGATGTTTAAACACCAATATTAACACTTCTGCTAAGTCTGTGATTCAATTCTATCAAACATTAATCATCTTGTTGCAGCCAATTGTCAATTTATCTTTACTTACATTTGGAAGCTTGAGGTATCCACTAGGAGCCAAGTGACTCTGCAATAAATACTTCAGAATGAGTTCAAAGATGCATTCCAACATCAGATGCTCACATGTAAACAATACATATGCTATACCTGGACATAGTCAGAGTATACTTCTGATTTGATTAGGGTATCGGCTATAATGCAAAAGATGCCAGACTGCAAACAGAATACATTATCAATTACAACGTCAAAGCACACCGAGAAAACTAAACCTATGTCAGACACGTCCTACTTAAAATTTTAGGTGTATAGTGGTTCAGATTGGCAAGAACAAAGCCAAATAACCAACTACCCACCCTTCCCCTTCCAACAGAGGGAAAAAAAATTAAAAATAAAAATAAAAATAAAATAAAATTGCAAAAAGTGCAAGCACTTAGGAGAAGCAAACAATCATTATGATCTTGAATTAAGAAATTTTTTTTACATATATTCACATTGAATCCAGAAAAATAAAGTGGTGAATAGGAAAATCACATACCCCGCAGAGAGGAACAGAAGCAGTACCAGCATGAGGTCCTCCTAAAGAAATAAAATTCTTAACCTGTATGGAAATGGAGATAAGCACCACTGCTGGACCACCTCCAAGAGAAATAAAAGTACAATGATAAAATGCAACATGTTTTGAATTGAATGAAAGGCAACAGTATAATATCACTTGCTAGTTTTTGCACTCTATTGATCTTATTGCTAGAAGATACAGTCAATATTAGTTGAAATGAAAATTCACCATTCCAAATGAGGAATATTCAGTGATTAAAAAGGTCACTCCATGTATGTTTTGAATTGAATGAAAAGCAATAGTATATTGAGAACTGTCACTCGCAACTTTATGCACATATATTGATCTCATTGCTAGAATATATATCAATATTGGTTAAAATGAAATATGGAATTCAAAATCAGTGATTCTCCTAAAAAGTTTCAAATTACGAAATCTCAACTCTTGAGAATAGCAATTTTTTATTTGCAATCAGGAACAGTGACTCTAAAACAAATGCATGCATGATAGGAAAATGAATAAATCAAAAATACCCCCATTGATATGCACAAAATTTTCAAATTGTTACCATATGTCGATGCCAGATTAATATACAATTGCATAATCTGATATAGTAAAATGAACTGAAAAATATAATAAAAACTTAGAATGCCTATTTTAATAGTGGTGCAATTTCATGTAAAAGAAACAAAGTAGCAAAATGCTTCTAAGATTGTTCTTACAGGTGGACCTCCATAACAGAATTCCACAACACCTCGGCCTATTAGGTTACCCTGCATCAAAAGCATATGAAAAATGAATATGTGGCTTTTTAACTATGCTAATAGTGAAATATAGCAATGAGAAATATAAAGAAGAGGCATGTGAATGATATTTGTTAAATTTGGAGCCTACATTTTGCTCTTCTTTTCCAAACATTTTTAAATTATATTTCTTTCCTTATTTCTCTTGGGGGCTGCAGTATCTTTGTACCCGTTTGAAAAAGGAAACCTTATTGTGAAACATAAACAACATTGATGAATCCAAAGAACATTTAAAATGCAAGTTCAGCAAAAATATGTGCAGATCTCTTTAACCTGGGAGAGGCCAACTATGTTGTATCCTTGTTGGAGTTCTTTCATTTCCTTAACCTGTACTTCAATTTGAGCTTGCAGTGAGTAAGTTGACTTCAAAGATCAGGTCATTAAAATATTAAAAGTTTGCAAAGCTTGACCACCTTTTTACACACAACTTCTGTCTGCAATTCAAACAAAATCAAATCATGTCAGATCCGTAAGAATTTATGAATCCAAGATAAACAACAGGAGTCAATATCCTGGTCTTACCTGGTCCTCTAGAGGCATAAACCAAGAATCCCAGGCTCCATTTCCTATTTCTCTGCAAGTTAGAGAGTAAATAGAGTATTATTTGATATGAGATTAACAACAGCTGATCCTATAAGGCTATAGCCCTCTAAATTGTCTTTACATGTAACTGCAAGGGGTTTGTTACAGTTTTGAAGCAAAACGGACCAAACCTCTATATGAATTAAGAAAATTTTGTAGTTTGACCCTATTTTCATGAATCTTAAGCAGATGGTACCCTAACTCTCTTCCAAGTTAGTGCCAACTGCCAAGTGATGTCATCCATTAATTTTTGAACACTTCAACCAACAATTTGCATTTACCTATATGCCTTTCCTTACTAGTGAATGCAAACTAGGGCCAGCCTATAAACAAAGCCACAGACATGATATAAAGCCCATAGCAAAATCAACTAATTGCACTGAATTCAAAAACATTGGTTCCATTTCTTTTATAAGATGAAACTTACAAAAAGGGATGAGTACTATCATTATCAACTTGATGACTGCATTAGAAAGGAGGGAAATCAGCTAAAAAAGGGATCCCCTTTATCCAAGGAAAAAATACTACTTGGACTCCTAAGTTCTACTCCGTCACTCAAATTTTTTATATAGACATTTTCCTTAGGGACTCACAGGATGAAGATAACTTATCATTGCTGCCACATCAGGAAATAAAAGTGGATTTGGAGTCCACGTAGTAGAACTCTTTATCCAATTGATATAATTTCCATATCAGAATAAGCAAAATGAGCAACATAAACAACCCCTTCCCCCATCCACCCCACCCAACTATGACACGCAAATTGACAAATAAGGGAGCATTATCACAAGCATTTGGAGAGCTGTTCCAAATTATTACTAAGCACAAAAAGATGCTCCCAAAGATAGCAGCTTTATTAAGCATAACAGTTTGAAAAGAAGAACTAAAACTTATATGAAGAAGAAAAAGCATACAGGCAATATCCATCGGATTTGGACCATTCACTCAGCTCCTCGGTAAATTGCTTCACGCCTTTGTTTGAGCACTGATCCCCAATTCCTATGATCACAGACCATCGCGCAAGACCAAGAGTATTATTTCCAGTAATCAAAAGATAAACCAATACAAAACATAAATTTATTGAAAAATAAATAAAGAAATAAATAAATACCATGAAGTACGATGAAGGGAAGAGAATAGGAGGATGGTATTAAACGAAAGGCAGGAAGCATCAAGATTGCAATGCCTAGTGATGAGAAGAACGATGGCGAAGATGAAGAGTGAGCCATAAATTGTTTTCCCCGGAAAATATAGTTGAATTTTCTTTCCCTTCTTATTATATATATATATATAATATTCTTTTCTTGTGTAGACAGACACTTCTCTGTATCTTCTTCTCCGGGAACTCTTCTCTTGCAGCCTCGCCTCCTATTGCAACTCGCAAGTAGCAAGTGTATTTTGTGCGTGACACTAACACTCGTCAAGGTGGTTCATTCGTTAACAAAATGTCTACTGTGAGTGTGAGATAATCCACCCAAATTCATAATCTCTGGTTACAAATTTCACTTAACCTATCTAGTTTAAGCCTTTTTTTTTTTTTTTGAATACTACTAACTCTATTAGAATGTAGTACATGTTCATAAACTACTTTCCCAACCAACTGAAGCACAAAGAGACAACAGCTCCTTCGGATGCCACTAGACCACAAGCTTATTAATTATGAATAACCTAAATTAATTTAGATCTATATTAGAACATAAAGGAAAATGTATTCCATAAATATTTTATATAGGCCCTGTTTGGTAAATAATCAGTCTATCAGCCAATTTTAGCTTATTTGATCACTATTAGTTGTTTGGTTAATAAGCTTTTTGTAACTCCAAAATGCTAAAATTCAAAAGACTACTCAAAGCAGTCTTTTCAATTAGGTTTTTGAGAAAAGAAATTATACCAAATAGCTATCAGCTAACAACCAATTTATCAAACAACTTTCTACAATCAGCTAATATTATCAACAAATCATACATTCTAACCCAAGCAGTCAACTCAATTAGCCAACAGTCATTTACCAAACAGGACCATAATGATCAAGTTATTTAATAATAGTTGATTTAAAAAATTTAAAAAAAAAATGGTAGAGTACAGACTACTGAGTACTGTACTACTGTAGTTAGCTAATGAATTTTTCTCTTTTCTTTTTTCTATTTTATTTTGTTATTTAAATCTCCTTTGCTTCGAAATAAAGAGAAGCGTGCAAATTACGGAATATTGAGAAGGAAATTGCACTTTGCCCCACAAGTTGCACGGTAGGGAAAGTTTGCAGTTTTGATTCTTTACGTCTTAACAAATCATTTGGTTGGAAAGAATGAATTAACCGCACGTTTGATTCACGGAATGAATTTGGAGGGAATAGGAATATTATTCCATAAGGAATGGAATAAATAAGGAATAGAACAGGAATTGTATTCTATTGTTTGGTTCATTGAAGAAATAGACTTTAGGAATTGTATTCCAACGTTTGGTTGTTAAAGGAATAGAAATGGAATATATATTGAATGACATAAATACACTAATGCAAATTTTATTATTATTATTGTTATTATTATTATTATTATTATTATTATTATTATTATTATTATTATTACTAGTACTGCTGCTACTACATAAGATTTTTATATAATATTATTCTATAGCAATTACAATATTAATATAATGATCTATAAATTATGAAATAAAATAGGTAAAAGGGTCAAATAGATCCATGTACTACCATTGATTGTTCATCTAGCACCATGAACTAAAATATGGTCCATCTAGGCCATTATACTCTTAATAATTTTTCATCTAGCATTTTTAGCCTGTTTCTAACAAGTTATCCATCTAATTTGATGACATGGAAAAATAAAATTAGAAAAAATGGTGACATGTTATTTATGTGGATGTTTTGGATGATTTTACCCTATTTCATTAATGAAGAAAATGATTTCTTGCAATGAAATATGGTACAAATCAAAGTTGTTATATAATGTTTTTATAGTGTACTGCACTACTGTGTATGTATAGTGGGGTATTCAAAATTGTTCGGCAATGAAATTCCATGAAAATCGATATATGAAAATTAAATATAATAACTTAAGATATTGTATTGGGTAAATTTTATTATCTTTCAAAAAATAATTTAATTTTCATATATTGATTTTAATGGAATCTCATTGTTGAACGACATTGAATAGCCCGCTATACATACACAGTACACTGTAGTTGAAACTTTATATAGCAACTTTGATTTCTACCCTATTTCATTGTAAGAAATCATCCAAAAATTCAATATCTTAAGGTATTCAATTATCTAAAAATCCAAAAAATATTAATTTATTTTTAAAATAAAATAAAATTACCCAATACAATATCTTAAGTTATTATAAAAATAATTTAATTTTCATATATCGATTTTCATGAAATCTCATTGCTGAACGATAGTGAATACCCCGCTATATATACATTGTAGTTAAAACTTGAACTAAATAATATCATTTTTAGTCCCACAACTTTTGAGGTCTTATCACTTTTGGTGTACAACTTTAAATTTTTTCAATTTTGGTACCTAACTTTGTTATTTTTATCAGTTTTGGTCCTTCTGGCCAAATTGATGGTAAAATGTTGCAGAATTTTATATTTTAAGGACAAAATCATTATCCCAATGAAAGATCTTCAATATCTAAACAAAATAAAAATCATATTAAGAGAAAAATAAGGATTTGTCAATCGTCGATGCTATTTCTCGTAGATCTCTATCCAGTTTCTGTCTGTCTTCCCCATTATTTGCGCCGATAAAACACCTATAAATATGATTTTACAGTGATTTTGTTTAAATAATGATGACGTTTCATTGAGATGACGATTTTACCCTTAAAATATAAAATTCGACAACATTTCACCGTCAATTTGGCCGGAAGACCAAAACTGATAAAAAATTATAAAGTTAGGGACCAAAATTGAAAAAATTTAAAGTTGTAAACCAAAATTGATAAAACTCAAAAGTCGTGGGACCAAAAGTGATATTAATTCTTAAAACTTTATATAGCAATTTTGATTTCTACCCTATTTCATTGCAAGGAATTATTTTTTTCATTAATGAAATAGGGTAGAAATCATCCAAAACATCCACATAAATAACATGCCATCATTTTTTCTAATTTTATTTTTCCATGTCATCAAATTAGATGGGTAACTTGTTAGAAATAGGCTAAAAATGCTAGATGAAAAAATATTAAGAGTATAATGGCCTAGATGGACCATATTTTAGTTCATGGTGCTAGATGAACAATCAATGGTAGTACATGGGCCTTTTTTGAAAACAACGAACCAAATCGATTAATGAAGAAGAGCAGAAATAGAGTTAGGAGGGACAGAGTCCCAATACAATGTATCAACCTGCGAGGTAGCCGATGCGGCAAGAGTGTGTGCAACAACATTGTTTAATCTTGGGACTAAACTAACTACACAACTGTTGAAAGTTGATATTGATGCCTTGCACGCCTAGATGGTGTAACCAGCATGTGATCTTACTGAGCAGTCCTGCAAGAGATATGAGCAAAGCTGAGAGCAATCCGTGAACACCTCCACTGAATGCAGACCTCTGTCTCGTAGCCACGTGAGCACCCTTCTGCAAGCTTCGGCCTCCGCCATTAATGGAGAGAAGCACAGTGGTAATGAACCAGCACAGGCCGCCATGAATGCTCCTGTTGATGAGAGCAGAACCGCACCAAACGTCGCCCTGGAAGTAGCCGAACAGAATCCAGCATCGAAGAAGCACTTTGGCAGTGCTTGGATGTTCGCATACCCTGTTGCCGGTGGCAGAATGTGATGAACTTCTACCCAAGCTAGCATCGCGGCTGTTGCAGTGCGGCTGACCTTTCTCGGTAAAGGCAAGTAGCCATCCCACACCGCAGAATTTCGGGCACGCCAGGTATAATAAAGTGCTGCCACAGCCCTCCCAATTTCCCCTTCAGAAAAGGCATGTAATATGGATGAGAACCACATGCTAAAGGTGTTACCAGCATTAGTTATAGTAGGTAAATTAAATTCATGCCACACTAATTGGGAATAATCACACAATACTAATGCATGTAGCACACTTTCTTGGCCCTCACCACACTTTGGGCATGTTGGGTCAACATCTACCCTCCTTATAAGTAGATTAGTGGTGACTGGTAGAGTATCACCAAGAGCCCTCCAGAGGAAAGTTTTCCATTTTGGAGGCACTTTTAAATTCCATAAGGCAATCCAATCCTTAAAGCCCTCCTATGTATCAACAAAATTTCCCATGATCGTTCTATAGCCACTTTTCACAGAATAACATCCCTTTGGGTCCCCATGCCAAAACCACGAATACTCATGTTCTAGTGAAACTGGTACTCTAGTAATACGCAAAGCGTCCTCTGGGGTGAAGATATCATTCAAAATAGAGATGTCCCAATTACCACTCTCCACATCAATTAGACTAGACACATGAGAACCAACTAGATTTTCAGGCATTGGGGTTTGAATCAAAGGGGATGGGTCATCAGGCAGCCAGGGGTGTCCCCAAATTAGAGTGGATTCCCCATTTCCAACTCTACGTCTCACACCACCACAAATTAAACCATGAGCAGACATGATACTCTGCCAACAGAAACTTGGGCAATTACCAACAGAAGCATCAATGAATGAAGTTTTGGGGTAATACCTTGCTTTATGGATCCTTGCAACCAGTGAGTCAGGCATAGTAAGAAACCGCCAAGCCTGCTTCCCTAACATTGCTAGGTTGAAAGCTCTTAGGTCCTTGAAACCTAACCCACCAAACTTCTTAGGCATACACAAGCGATCCCATGCTTTCCAATGAATCCTTCTATCAGTTCCTGAACCCCACCAAAATCTATTCATCATTCTTTCTATTGATAGACATACAGAATCAGGAAGTAGAAAGACACTCATTGCGAATGTAGGCATTGACTGAGCCACACTCTTCAATAAGATCTCCTTACCTGCCTGTGAAAGAAGCTTTTTATTCCATGCACTAATACGCTGCTTGATCTTATCTTCAATATATGAGAAAGCTGCCTTCCGATTTCTGCCCACAAAGGCTGGCAAACCCAAATATTTGCCAAAATTTGGGGCTTGATTCACTCCCAACACCTCAGCCACCTCCTGTCTATGGGCAACATGTGCATTCCTACTAAAACAGACACTAGACTTGTGAAAATTCACAGCCTGGCCAGACATATTCTCATATAAACTTAGACAATGCTTTACCGCAGTTGCCTCCTGGGCATTGGCTCAAAAGAACAATAGGCTATCATCCGCAAAGAACAGATGGGAGACTGGGGGAGCCCCCCTAGCGACCCTACAGCCCTTGATAGCACCTTCTGCCTGAGCCTTTTGAAGTAACAGCGAGTCTCCCTCTGCACAGATAATAAATAAATATGGGGAAAGAGGGTCTCCCTGACGCAACCCACGAGATGGAACAACATTACCAGTAGGGGCACCATTAACCAAAAAACTGTATGAGACTGTAGAAACACACAACATGATCAAGTTAATCCATCGAGGGGCAAACCCCAGAGCCTCCAACATTCTGCTTAAGAAGGGCCACTCCATACGATCATACGCTTTTGCCATGTCAAGTTTCAGAGCTCCCCAACCTGTTAAACCACACTGCTTTCTATTGAGGTAGTGTCCCACCTCAGCAGCGACCAGGATATTATCAGTGATGAGTCTACCAGGAATGAATGCACTCTGAGATTCAGATATGAGACTGCCTAACAAAGGCTTCATCCTATTTGCTATCATCTTTGCCATGATCTTATACACCACGTTGCACAAAGCAATAGGCCTCAAGTCAGCCAAACTCTCAGGCACTGTTTTCTTGGGAATAAGTACAACGTTTGTTGAATTAAGGCCTTCCGGGAATGAACAAGTATGCAAACAGTTAATCACAAAATCAGACACATCCTCACCCACCACATCCCAATAGTGTTGGTAGAACCCTGGATTCATCCCATCCGGCCCAGGAGCCTTATCTTGGAACATTGAAAACAGGGTCTCCTTCACCTCAACAGACTCAAAGGGACGTAGCAAAGATTCATTATCAGACTGGGAAACACGGGGGACTACAATACTGAAAAAAGCCTCTTCTAGGGATGACCCAGAAGACTGGAAAATATCATTGAAATAACTTAAAACAACAGATTCCAGAGCCTCCCCCTCCACCCACACCCCCGGTTCATTCTTTAATCTAGACAGGTAATTCTTCTTTTTTCGATTAGAGGCATACCTGTGATAGAACTTTGTATTGGCGTCAGCACCCTTCAACCAGTGTTGTTTAGCCCGCTGTCTCCAAAATGTGTCCTCATGGGCTTCAAGACGGGTAATTTGATTCTCCAGTCTCTGGAACTCAGCTAGGGAATCCGGGTCACGAAGACCCCTAATCATAAGCTGTGCCTTGCGCAGGTGCTTTAGCTGCTGCCCGAAATTGTGAAACTGATCCCCACCCCACCTCTGGAGTCTCTCTCCGCAGAACTGTAAACAACTCATCAAGCCACCAGCTTTACCATCCTCCCAAGCATGCTCCACCATTTCCCTACATCCCTCATCAAGCCACCAAGCCATCTCAAACTTGAAAGCCCTGCGTATGCCCCTCCGTGTCCCCACATTATTAGACAACCTCAGGAACAATGCGGAGTGATCAAAAGAACGAGTTATAATATTCTCCACGATAGCATCCTCCTGCAGGCTTTTCCATGCGGCATCAGCTAAAACTTTGTCCAGTTTCTCTTCCAACCAATTTGCAGTGCCCTTGCCTCTCATCCATGTGAACTGGTACCCCCTCAGAGGGAGTTGAGATAAACCACAGTCATCCAATGCCTCCCCAAAACCGCGAAGGAGAGCATCCGGGTGTGGGTTTCCTCCTTTCTTCTCATACTGGAACAGTAGGTCATTAAAATCCCCAAGAACAATCCACGGCAAGTTCGATGTAGTAGCTAAAGAACGCAGCAGATTCCATGAGTCTGGCCGTCTACTGCGCTCAGGGAAACCGTAAAAGCATGTCATTCTCCAACAAGCAGAGTTAGGCACACTCACCTCAACGTCAATGTGATGCTTGGAAAAACAAAGTAACATGGCTGTGCAATTCCTCCTCCAAAACAAGGCCAACCCACCACTCAAACCAACACTATCAACATAGAAAAGACCATCGAAACCAAGTTTTACCCGTAATCGTTCAGCATGACTCCGGGCAACACTCGAGTTTGAGGCCAACGCTGACGAGGGTATCTCTCAGGTGCTTTCCCAGTGCATGACTGGCTAGATAAGGTGATCTTCCCTAAGGACGCGACCTTCTACGAGAGCTACTCCACCGAGAAGATATTTGAAGGCGTCTCTCGCTACCTGTACAGGGTAAGTGACAAGTCTGCATCCGGATTATCTTTTTTTCCTACTCTAACTCAATACTTCTTGATTCTTGTATGGCGATAGGCCCTGGCCGTCCGGTCAGAGATGCGAAGGAGGATGAAGCCTCTTATGGTGGATGCGGAATTGGTGCCGACTCTCCAAGCCAATCATCAGAAAAGCCTGAAGGAGTTGGACGATTTGGCGTTCCGAGTGGGTCAACTAGAGTCGGAGCTGGAGGCCGAGAAGAAGAAGAATGCTGAACTTGCGGACTTAGCAGTGGCTACTTAAAAATCTTCTCAGGCCTTTGAGGAGGACGTCGCGACTCATGCTCGTTCAAGGCTGAGGCTACTGGCTCTTGAGTGGCTGGACTCTGAAGAAAGCAGGCTCTACCTGACGGACTTAGGGGAAGAAGATTACCACGCTGGGTCCTTAGAGATGCAAAGGGACATCTACCCAATCCTCCGGGAAAGAGACTCGACCTTTGACCCCGTGGTGTGGGGCTTTCCAGCACCGCTAGCCGCTCTTCCTTCTCGCATTCCTGCTACCCCCGCACGTCAACAAGGGGCCGGAGAAACCGACAGGGTCACTCCGGAGAACTCAAGTGGTGGGCAGATT
This sequence comes from Ipomoea triloba, assembly GCF_003576645.1. Classification (NCBI taxonomy): domain Eukaryota; kingdom Viridiplantae; phylum Streptophyta; class Magnoliopsida; order Solanales; family Convolvulaceae; genus Ipomoea; species Ipomoea triloba. The sequence goes on from NC_044928.1 coordinate 11,777,474, forward strand.
CTGATTGACGCCTCTTATCTGAATTCTGCTACCAACTTGACAGCTCTAGTAGGAATGGATTGCGACCCCGTTCTCTCAATTCCCAACGTAGCTGAGGAGGAAGAATCCACGGAGGGCAATCTGGTGCGCCGCTCTTGCTTTCGTGGAGACATCAGCGACCCTCCCCTTACTAGTCCAACGGAAGGGGAGACAGCTGGTGACAACCCGGAGGCTTAATTTAAATATTATCGCGTTTTTCTTTTTGAACTTTTTCTTTGTCAGGCCTGCTTTTGGTGATAACAGGCCTTTTAATTATTAAATGAATAATCGTCCTTCTCCAGTCTTATACGTTGATTGCACCCTCTGCTTTAAATTGACTCAAGCCCGTCTGAGTCTCTCAGTCACTTGCTATCACCTTATCGCAAGGACAACTCAGAGGCAGACAAACTGCCAAACGCACTCGTCCTGAAGTGATCCAGAGGTCACTAGGACATAGGTTATCTCAACCTAACTCAAAGGCAGGCGGACTGCCAAACTCACTCGTCCCGAAGTAATTCAGAGATCACTAGGACTTAGGTTATCTCAACCTAACTCAGAGGCAGGCGGACTGCCAAACTCACTCGTCCTGAAGTGATCCAGAGATCACTAGGACTTAGGTTATCTCAACCTAACTCAGAGGCAAGCGGACTACCAAACGCGCTCGTCCTGAAGTGATCTAGAGATCACTAGGACTTAGGTTATCTCAACCTAACTCAGAGGCAGGCGGACTGCCAAACTCGGTCGTCCTGAAGTGATCCAGATATCACTAGGACTTAGGTTATCTCAACCTAACTCAGAGGCAGGCGGACTGCCAAACTCACTCGTCATGAAGTGATCTAGAGATCACTAGGACTTAGGTTATCTCAACCTAACTCAGAGGCAGGCGGACTGCCAAACTCGGTCGTCCTGAAGTGATCTAGAGATCACTAGGACTTAGGTTATCTCAACCTAACTCAGAGGCAGGCGGACTGCCAAACTCACTCGTCCTGAAGTGATCCAGAGATCACTAGGACTTAGGTTATCACAACCTAACTCAGAGGCAAGATGACTACCAAACTCGCTCGTCCTGAAGTGATCTAGAGATCAGTAGGACTTAGGTTATCTCAACCTAACTCAGAGGCAGACGGACTGCCAAACTCGGTCGTCCTGAAGTGATCCAGATGTCACTAGGACTTAGGTTATCTCAACCTAACTCAGAGGCAGGCGGACTGTCAAACTCACTCGTCCTGAAGTGATCCAGAGATCACTAGGACTTAGGTTATCTCAACCTAACTCAGAGGCAGGCGGACTGCCAAACTCACTCGTCCTGAAGTGATCCAGAGATCACTAGGACTTAGGTTATCTCAACCTACCTCCGAGGTAGGAAGACTGCTAAACTCGGTCGTCCTGAAGTGATCCTGACACCACTAGGACTTAGGTTATCTCAACCTAACTCGGTGGCAGGTGGACTGCCAAACTCGGTCGTCCTGAAGTGATCTAGAGATCACTAGGACGTAGGTTATCTCAACATAACTCAGAGGCAGGCGGACAGCCAAACTCGGTCGTCCTGAAGTGATCCAGAGATCACTAGGACTTAGGTTATCTCAACCTACCTCCGAGGTAGGAAGACTGCTAAACTCGGTCGTCCTGAAGTGATCCTGACACCACTAGGACTTAGGTTATCTCAACCTAACTCGGTGGCAGGTGGACTGCCAAACTCGGTCGTCCTGAAGTGATCTAGAGATCACTAGGACGTAGGTTATCTCAACATAACTCAGAGGCAGGCGGACAGCCAAACTCGGTCGTCCTGAAGTGATCCAGAGATCACTAGGACTTAGGTTATCTCAACCTACCTCCGAGGTAGGAAGACTGCTAAACTCGGTCGTCCTGAAGTGATCCTGACACCACTAGGACTTAGGTTATCTCAACCTAACTCGGTGGCAGGTGGACTGCCAAACTCGGTCGTCCTGAAGTGATCTAGAGATCACTAGGACGTAGGTTATCTCAACATAACTCAGAGGCAGGCGGACAGCCAAACTCGGTCGTCCTGAAGTGATCCAGAGATCACTAGGACTTAGGTTATCTCAACCTACCTCCGAGGTAGGAAGACTGCTAAACTCGGTCGTCCTGAAGTGATCCTGACACCACTAGGACTTAGGTTATCTCAACCTAACTCGGTGGCAGGTGGACTGCCAAACTCGGTCGTCCTGAAGTGATCTAGAGATCACTAGGACGTAGGTTATCTCAACATAACTCAGAGGCAGGCGGACAGCCAAACTCGGTCGTCCTGAAGTGATCCAGAGATCACTAGGACTTAGGTTATCTCAACCTACCTCCGAGGTAGGAAGACTGCTAAACTCGGTCGTCCTGAAGTGATCCTGACACCACTAGGACTTAGGTTATCTCAACCTAACTCGGTGGCAGGTGGACTGCCAAACTCGGTCGTCCTGAAGTGATCTAGAGATCACTAGGACGTAGGTTATCTCAACATAACTCAGAGGCAGGCGGACAGCCAAACTCGGTCGTCCTGAAGTGATCCAGAGATCACTAGGACTTAGGTTATCTCAACCTACCTCCGAGGTAGGAAGACTGCTAAACTCGGTCGTCCTGAAGTGATCCTGACACCACTAGGACTTAGGTTATCTCAACCTAACTCGGTGGCAGGTGGACTGCCAAACTCGGTCGTCCTGAAGTGATCTAGAGATCACTAGGACTTAGGTTATCTCAACCTAACTCAGAGGCAGGCGGACTGCCAAACTCACTAATCCTGAAGTGATCCAGAGATCACTAGGACTTAGGTTATCTCAACCTAAATCAGAGGCAAGCGGACTACCAAACTCGCTCGTCCTGAAGTGATCTAGAGATCACTAGGACTTAGGTTATCTCAACCTAACTCAGAGGCAGGTAGACTGCCAAACTCGGTCGTCCTGAAGTGATCCAGATATCACTAGGACTTAGGTTATCTCAACCTAACTCAGAGGCAGGCGGACTGCCAAACTCGCTCGTCCTGAAGTGATCCAGAGATCACTAGGACTTAGGTTATCTCAACCTAACTCAGAGGCAGGCGGACTGCCAAACTCGGTCGTCCTGAAGTGATCTAGAGATCACTAGGACTTAGGTTATCTCAACCTAACTCAGAGGCAGGCGGACTGCCAAACTCACCGGTATAGGTAAACTGTAAGATCTTGCGGAAACTCAAACACTTCATTCATCTTAAAAAACTTTCATTACAATCTTCTAGAGCATAATCCTCTACTTAAAGAATTTCTTCAAGTGAATAACATTCCAATTTCGCTCTATGTCTCGCCCCTCCGGTTTTTCCAATCGATAGGTCCCTGGGCGAATTACCTCTCGAATCCGGTAAGGACCTTCCCACTTGATTGCGAACTTTCCTCCTTGATTAGGCTGGCTGTCTTTCCTATCTCTCAGAACAAAATCCCATTCTTGAAATTGTTTCTCTTTCACTCGTTTGTCATAATAACGCTTCACCGACTGTTGGTACTCAGCCATTCGCCCATACGCCGCATCCCTCCTTTCCTTAAGGAAATTCTTTTCTATTTGCAAACTTTCCTCATTCCTATCATCATCATACTAAAGGACTCGGTGGGTCGGGGTAGTGATTTCAGCGGGTACCTTGGCTTCGAACCCGTAAGTCAAAGAGAACGGAGTTTCCCCGGTTGCTCGACGAGGGGTTGTCCGATAAGACCATAAGACTCGATCCAGCTCATCGACCCAAATTCCTCCCAAGTCACTTAATTTCCTTCGAATTAATTCCATCTACAATGGTTCGATTGACATTCTCGACCTGTCCGTTGGCTTGAGGGTAAGCCATAGAAACCTTTGTGTGACGTATTCTATATTGCTGACAAAATCCAAAAAAGGCTGACAATCGAACTGTCGCCCATTGTCACTAACCAAATGCTCTGAGAGCCCGAATCGTCAAATGACTTTCTTCCACAGGAATTTTCGGCACTTGAACTCAGTAATGGTCACCAAAGGCTCAGCCTCCACCCACTTGGTAAAGTAATCTACCGCCACTACGCAGAACCGGAGCAGACCAGGTGCCTGAGGTAACGGGCCCACGATGTCAATTTCCCATTTAGCAAAGGGGATAGCCACCGTGATCGGAGTATAGAACGAAGCTTGCCGAGTGTCTTTTCGGGCGAAAGACTGGCATACCGCGCTTTTAGCAACTCGGTCGATACAATCCTTGACCATTGTATGCCAATAATACCCTTGTAGAACTAACTTGCGTGCCAGGGTGTGGGCCCCTTGATGGGCTGCACAAATTCCTCGATGTGCTTTTTCTATTACCTGATTGGCCTCGGGGGGTAGTAAACATCTCAAAAGTGGTCATCCAAATGATTTTTTGTACATATGTTCATCAATCAACACATAAGTCGGGGATCGCCTTTGAACTTTGGCCGCTTCGGCCGGGTCGTCGGGAAGATCTCCTTTTTCCTTGTACCTCCTGTAACACCCCCAAATTTTATAAGCTTGAATACTCCAAAACAAACTATCTTTCTTACTAACCATATTGAAAATAAATGCGGAAGCAAAACCAAACTATAACCACAGTGGTGTTATGCCACGCTCGGGCCAACTCACTAAACCCAAACGCACAGGCTACAAGCTTTCTAACTACAATCTATATTACAACAATTTTCTATCTAGATTAAAATTCAACTATAATACAACAATTTGGATTCTAAACTATTCCGTTTAAACCAAGAGACAACTCCAATGGCAACTAGCTCTACATCGCGCTCTCAAAACGAGTCACTTCTATCAAATCCTGAAAACAGTAAGGTTTGGAAAACACAAACAAACAAAATTAGCATAAAATGCTAAGTAAGGTTCATTTTGCCCCGTAAAATATATACATTTTAGTTTGGAAATAATATACTTTTAAAAGATAGTTTTAAAACGAATACTATGAGACTTGGAATATAAATATAGGAAAGGAGTAAATCGTTTGTAGAGATTAGAGCACTTGTGAAGTGTCCAATCAAAGTGCAATATACATAAGCCAACATTAAGCTAATTCAAGAACTTCATTTAAGAGCAAACTTCTCCTCATACAATCATCTATTTCGTATAGTAAACAAATTCGACTCTAGTAAAAGGCATAACTCCACAAGAACAATTCTCAAGCATATGATAACTTCAATAACTCAATATATACATAAGTAAGTATAGACACAAGAAGAAAACAAAGCATAACAAAAGTCTCATCAACCAGCTTATATAACAATAGTAACTCATTTAAAGTTTATATGATAATAGTAGCTCATCTCAAGCTTAGTAATAATAATAGCCCATCTCAGGCTTAATGATAGTAATGGCCCATCTCAGGCTTATGTAAAAATAATGGCCCATCTCAGGCTTAATAATAATAATGGCCCATCTCAGGCTTAATAATAATAATGGTCCATCTCAGGCTCAATAATAATAATGGCCCATCTCAGGCTCAATAATAATAATGGCTCATCTTAGGCTGAATATTAGTAATGGCCCATCTCAGGCTTAATAATAATAGTGGCCCATCTCAGGCTCAATATTGGTAATGGCCCATCTCAGGCTTAATAATAATAATGGCCCATCTCAGGCTGAATATTAGTAATGGCCCATCTCAGGCTTAATAATAATAGTGGCCCATCTCAGGCTCAATATTAGTAATGGCCCATCTCAGGCTTAATAATAATAATGGCCCATCTTAGGCTGAATATTAGTAATGGCCCATCTCAGGCTTAATAATAATAATGACCAATCTCAGGCATATATAATAATAATGGCCCATCTCAGGCTCAATATTAGTAATATGCAAAGTAGTATTTCTCTAGATTACGCCTTTCCTCCAAAATCAATAATCCTTCAAAAGTAAATATAACTCATATCCTCCAATAAAATTTTAGTTTCACTAATTTCAATAAACTTTGATTTTCAAACATAATTTCTCAAGGTAAGAGTTTTCGCCGAACTCTATAACAATATTCAAGAATATATATAGACATAACAATATATCACCAACACATATGATTTCCAATACTCGACCATTCTCAAAAATAATAATTTCTTTAGTTCATAACACTTTAAAAATCATATAATATTTCGTTAAAGTAAAACAATTTCAAAGGGTTGAAGTAGTTTAATTGGAAAGAATTCAAGGTATTAAGAGTGAGGTCTAAGGTCCAAGTCTTATTTTGAACATAATAAATCATTTTATAAGTGTAATATGTACATATATTAAAAATATAAATAATAATAAAAAATGCAGAGCTGCTGGACAGAATTTTCATGCGTTGAAATTGCCAGAATGGTTTCAAAATGCACTCTAATCACACCTCAAACTCAATGCTATAGATTAACACGAATCAGTCCAAATTAATTTTGAGAACTAGAATTAGTAATTTCCCCACATTAAATACATAGATATACACTAACGAGTCCAAAATTCAAAGAAATTTTGAGAAGTAGAATCTGAAATTTTCAAATTAACATAACAAGCAAAACTAGGGAAAAATAGATTTAGACATTCATGAAACCTTACCTCCATAGTTAAAGCTTCAAAAATCCATCTCTTAATGTTGTATTCTACACCTTCCTTTTCTTTTCTCAAGCCAAAACACCACCATAGCACCAAACCCATGTTCTTGAGAAAGAAGGAGAGGACTAAGGTTTCTACATCTTGCTTCTTAGAGAAGAATGGTGAGAGAGAGAGAGACACGAGAAAGAGAGAGAGATATGAAGTTGGAAAATGAGCTAATCACAATACATATATATTATATATATAGTAAGGGTTAGAGTTCTAGAGTGTTCATTGGGTCATGGGCTAAAAATTGGGCTTATGAATACTTTGGATCAAGCAATGTCATTGGACTTAAGAAGAAAAATTATTTGGACTTAGAAACTTTGATAGTTATAAAAATGATATTAGCAGGCTCCTCTCAGATAGATTTTGGATAAAAAATTTTGGATCATAAAATAGTTTATTTAAAGCCTTAAACAAAATAATTTATTTTAATAGCATTTAAGCTAAAAATATTAATGATTGTAAAATAAATTTTCTTTTTGAAAGTATTTGTATTAAATAATATCGCTTATTTGGAAAAATTTTACGGGGTGTTACACCTCCGGATCTCTTCCATTCAGAATATTTCAGGATGTTTTTCTGGATCAATCTTATCAATAACACGGACGATTTCCTGGATGGGTTTGGGATCTATACTAGGCAGGAGAACTTTCTCGGTCTGGCAGATCTTTAAGAGGTGATCCAGTATTCCTCCTAAGGCCATCTTTGATAGGGTGTTCGCTTCTATATTCTCCGCGCGAGGCACGTGTTCTAACTCGTAAGCACTAAACTCCCCCAGGAGTCCCTCAGTGACCTTCTTGTAACGACTGAGTCTTTCATTCTTCGCCTCACAAGTTCCAGTAACCTGTCCAACGACTAACCGGGAGTCGGTCTTAATTCGAATTTTCTGACTTTGAAGGGCCTTGGCCAACTGTAACCCATCTAACATAGCTTCGTACTCGGCTTCATTATTGGAAACTTTGAACTCATACTTTAGCAAGTAATACAAGCGAAAACCTTCAGGGGTAGTCAGCATAATTCCTCCGCCACAATGGTGTTGGCTGGCAGCTCCGTCAGCATGCATTTCCCACCAATCCCCTTCTTCAGGGGCCTTGGGGCTTTGTTCTAGGCTTTGCACGGTACATTCGACCATGAAGTCAGCTAAGGCTTAACCTTTTATAGATGGGCGTGGATGGTACTCGATCCCATACTACGTGAGTTCTACGGCCCATTTGACCAATCGTCCCGAAGAATTTGGGTTTCGTAATACACCCGCCAAGGGCTGATCGGTGAGGACCCGGATGGGGTGAGCCTGGAAGTAAGGTACTAATTTACGTGCTGTGATTACAAGAGCATATACCACCTTTTCCAAGGGAGTGTAGCGAATTTCGGAAGCCTTCAGTGCCCTGCTGACATAATAGACCGTGTGTTGCACCCAGTCTTCCTCACGAATCAACACGGAGCTGACTGCCTTCTGAGAAGCGGCTAAGTATAGAAATAATGTTTCCCCCTCCTTCGGAGTTGATAACAACAGTGAGGTTTGCAAGTAATCTTTCAGTTCCTCAAAAGATTTTTGACATTCTTCCGTCCAATGGAACCCCTCTCTTTTCTTTATTGCCTCAAAGAAGGGTAAAGCCCGATCGACAGATTTGAATAGGAATCTATTCAAGGCAGCAAGTCTCCCTGTCAATCTCTGTAGTTCCTTCAAGGTTCTAGGAAGCTGCATGTCGAGTATGACCTTCATCTTTTCATGGTTAGGCTCAATTCCCTTTCGAGTGACCATGTATCCCAAGAATTTTCCACCCCGTACAGCGAAGGCACACTTCTTAGGGTTCAACCGCAAATTGTACCTTTCCATGATGGCGAAAGTCGCCGCCAAATCCTCAGCATGGGTTCCCTTATCTTTGCTCTTTGCGAGCATGTCATCCACATATGCCGCCATGGATTTCCCTAACAAATCTTTGAACAGTCGCCCGACCATGCATGTGAAGGTGGCTCCCGCATTCTTGAGGCCAAATGGGCATTACCCGGTAGCAGTATACCCCGTCCGGGGTGATAAAGGCAGTCTTCTCTTCATCAGCGGGGTGCATATAAATCTGATGGTAGCCACGGAAGGTGTCCATAAAACTCAATAGGTCACAATCGGCCATCTCGTCGACCAGTTGGTTGATTCTCGGCAATGGGAAAGGATCCTTTGGGCAAGCCTATTAAGATCCGTATAGTCGACACACATACGCCAAGCGGGTGGTTTCGGAACGAGTACCACGTTGGCAAGCCAATCAGGATATTTCACCTCGCGAATGTGTCGTGCAGCCATCAAGGTTTCCATTTCTTTTTTAACAAACTCCCTCTGATCGGCAGAGAGGTATCTTTTCTTTTGGATTACCGGCTTATGTTCGGGATTGACGGACAGTCGGTGGCAGATGACTGATCGGTCGACCCCTGGCATATCTTCTGGTCCCCAAGAGAATACCTTCTAATATTTCCGTAACTCCTGAATTATTTCCTGCTTGACTTTCTCAGTCAAGCCAATTCCAATCTTTACCCGTCTTTCAGGGTGGGAAGGGTCAAGCTCTACTTCTTCCAACTCGACCGTCGATTCCGACCGGTCGAGGGATTTGAGCTGTTCTGTTCGGCTGGTGATGGCGTGAACCTTCATGTCCTTCTTGCCGATTTGTCGGCAAGATTGTAAGTAGCAATCCCGAGCCGCCTTTTGATCACAACGTGCGACCCCTATTCTATTTGGGGTTCAGAAATTCAAACAAAGGTGCTCGAGAGAAATGTGGGCTCCTAAATCGTCCAGGCCAGGTCGGCCCAAGATCATGTTGTGAAAACAGGATAAGTCTACTACCATAAATTCTATTTCTATACTTCGGAGATTCGGATATGTACCGATCTCGACTGGTAGGCGAATGGATCCTTCCGACTCGACCGAGTCCCCAGTAATACCGGCCAGAGGTGTCTTTACAGGTATCAACTTATTACGTTGTAACCCCAACCTTTCAAATACCTCTAGATAAAGGATATTTACGCTACTTCCCGTGTCTACCAGAACCCTTCGGACTACCGTGCCATGGACGTCCATAGCGATAACCAAGGCATCCCGGTGAGGATGTTGGCTCCGGGGTAGATCCTCATCCATAAATAAAATGGGTTCTCGACATACTTTTTTCAGGCTATCATCCCTTCCGTAGATGGTCCCTACATATAGTTGTCGAGCCCAGGCTTTGCGAGAACTTGACGAATCCCCGCCTTCCGGTCCACCCACGATCATATTGAGAACGGGCTTGTGTTTCCAGTTGGCCTCCTCTTCCTCAGAGGCAGGCTAATTTCCTCGATCGGACCGTGGTTCTGACTTCTCGGGTCGTGAATACCGTCTCCATTGGTTAGGTGGGGGCGGTGCGCCCTTCTGTATTAATGCCTCTATCTCCTTTCTCAAGTAAGAGCATTTGTCCGTAGTGTGCGTGGTCGATCGATGATATCGACAATACTTGGAGGGCGTTCCCCCTGGAGGAGGTGGAGGCAGGGAATCTTTTACCTCTTGAACGGGCTGGGCCACTGTAGGTCGATGGGGAGGTGCACCCATTCTTTCGGGGACCCGCCGCCCTTCTGTGCGACTGGTACGCTCAGGCTCAACCCGACTTCGTGACTCAGGTCGGGGTTTCTTAGAGCTAGACCCGGCAGCCTCCCGCTACCTCTTTTGCCTCACCGCCTCTTTAGTGTCTGCCTGTCGGCTAGCCCTCTGAATGGCTTCCACGTACGTCTTTGGGCGATCATTGTGAAGATCGATGAACAGTTTTCCCGCACGGAGCGATTCCATAAAGAACGTGATGGCCACCTATTCGTCCAGTCCTTCAATAGTTTGTACCTCCTTTTGCCAATGGGCCAAATACGTCTTCAGGGCTTCCCCTTCATCCTGATGCACTCCACTCAAATGGGTCAAGTTACGTTGTGCCTTGATGTTCACCGCATAATGGGTAAGGAATCGGTCCGCCAAGTCATTAAAGCACCGAATGGAACGACTCGGCAGGGCTAAAAACCATTTTTGGGCCAACCCTTTGAGGGTAGGGAGGAAAGCTTTGCACATAAGCGGCTCCTCTACCCCTAAAACCTGCATCTTCGCCTGATAACTAACCAGGTGTTCTTGTGGGTCTTCCGTCCCGTCAAAGGTTGCGTGTTCCGGGATTTTTATATCTGTAGGAGCCCGGTATTCCATGATTTCAGCAGTAAAAGGTGAAGTAGTCAACAAATTTTCGGCGAAGGCTCTAACCTTTCCTTCGAATTGATCCTGCAAGTTCTGTAACCTTCGCTCAAACCCTTCCATCTGACTTTTCCGGTATCTAGGCTCGACCGGAGACTCCGCACTGCTTTCAGATACAACCGGCTGCACTCGTCGCCAAGCAGCCGCGGCTCGACGCTCTTGAGACGGTTACCACCTGGGCGCTCCAGGTTATTACATTGGGCGTTCTGCAGAGGGTTTCCATGTGGATCACTCAAGCGATCCATGACGGACCGAGCCGCCTCTCGGCGCCTGCCGTCTTCTCAACGGGGGGGACGTGTGACGATCGTTCCTTCAGTGTCCCTCTTGCTCAGAGGCCCGGAGACTCATAGTCCTTTCAATTACTGGATGGGTCGTCTCCTCCCGGCCATCCATCGCCTTGTCGCGACTCTCTCGAACGCTGGGAACTCTGCCGACTTAACTGCTCTCTCAAATATTGACCATTTGGTCGTCCTATTCCCTCAAATCCTGCCCATTAGGACGGCCCAATACCTGTTCTCTTAGGTTCTGTCTATTGGAACGGCCTAATACCTGTTCTCGTATGTCTTGGCTAGTGGGCTGACCTAGCTGCTCTCGTAGGTCTCGCCCGTTTTGACGACCAAGTTGCTCACGTAAATCGCTCGAACAAGGCCGCCCACCGAGGCTCACCGCTTTGCTCATTTCTGCTAGTTACTCAAAGGAGACACGTAACTTTTTGTAATGGTCCCCACAGACGGCGCTAGTGATGGTTTTCCGATCTTCAGGCGATCGACCGGCGAGCCAACACAACCGGAAAACTAGAAAATACGATGTGGAGTACTATTGGTTATCTCTTAAAATTCTTTATATTAGTATCGCTCAAATCAGGTGTCCTCTCAAATGATTTGTACAACAATTTTATACTAGGCACTTTGGGCCGTTACACATTGAATCTCTAATTAATAATGTGAATTAATACTCATAAAGTGCATTTAATACACGCAGTTGTGGATGTTCAACTATGGACGTCCGTTGGGCTTCTCAGATTCCTGATCTCGCGGAGTAACTTTCCAGACAAGTTCCTTCACCTGTGGCCGACCTAAAGCCTCAATCACCTGGTCTTGCTCAAAACTTACCCGGTCATCCGACCGAAGGTCTCGATCTCTCAGTCTTTCTTCTAACTAACCCGATCTTCTAACCGAAAAGGAAGGCTGAGAGACGGACTAGAAAAGGATGGTGCTGGTGCTATGCAGATGGGTGGTGGAATTGAGGACGATGTGATGCAGGAAGCTAATGACGGTATGACCTTGATGAATGTTCAGGACATTGATGCTTATTGGCTACAAAGAAAGATCTCCCAAGCTTATAAGCAACAGATTAACCTACAGCAAAGCCTGAAGGTTGCTGAAGACTTTGACCTTAGACTCTCCCGCTTGTCTGATCTTTCGACCGAGAGCCTTGACCTCGCAGTCTTTCTTTCATCAATTGCCTCCGTTCAGTCTACTTCATCCGAGTCATCCATCCGGCCAGTCTCATATCCCATCATTTACCATTATTATGATTTTTAGGTTAAACTTTTGTGTCATAATTATTAATCTATTATATTCCTTTCAAACACTATATTATTTATTTATATCTATGTCAAGTAATGATGAAATGAAAATTAAGCAAATATTAACTTTTTAGTCTGACAATTTGTGTAATCACATCTGTTAAACCAAACAAATGAAATCAATTTAATTGTACAATTATTGAATTTAACAGTTATGTTTACGCTCATCATTTTCATTCATTCTTCACGCTCACACACATAATTTGCATCAGTGAGTATTTATATTAACTCGACCAAATGTGTGAGTGAGTACATGAGGCCATGGGTATGATAAGGCCAAGTGTGGAATTTATAAATTAGTATCAACTACCAATCATAAAGTATTTGAATTAAGTACAAATATGTATTCATTTACATGTAAAACGTATTGCAAAAATTTAAACGGTATATGTATTTCTTCGTCTTCTTTTAAACTCGACCAAATTTGTTTGTCTCATGCCCTTATGTGGTGAGTCATCAACTAGCTTGACATGAAACATTGAGTCTCCGATCCCCTAGGCCGGGCTTGAGGAGACAGCTTCATATTCTCCTAGCAATGCTTCTACCTTCACTACTTCATCATCTCCATTCTCCATCTTCATCTCCTCATCTGAGATTAATTTCTTGGACTTGGAAGTCCTCACATAATATAACACCACCATAGCAACCAATATAAGCATGGCAACCACCAACACTGCAATACACATACAACACGTACAATTTCTTATTTGCTTGTCAACGTAACACTCAAATTTTTTTATTTTTTTTTTATAGTTTATGTATGTATTTAGTATTGTTGACAAATCACATAGCTTCGATCACTTGAAAAGTGATTGATAGTCTAATTGTTCACAAATTTTAATGACCCTTAGTTTTTTAATTAGGTGGTTGGTATTATTGTCTACTCTTGTAGGTGGTTGATAAAGTTCATTCATATGTGTGTGGGGGGTGTGTGTACGTACTATATGCTCTTTAAGAGTTTAATATAATTTTGGGATGTCTGATTCTGCCTAGCTAGGAATCTAGAAGTCCATTTGCTCCTTAAGAGTTTTTTTTTTTTTTTTTCTGAGTACCTGCTCCTTAAGAGTTTAATATTATTTTTGGGATGTCTGATTCTGCCTAGCTAGGAATCTGGAAGTCCATTGTGGCATGCTTGACCAGCAAAATACTTTCATCTACTAAATATCAGTGTTACAAAAATCTTGTTTAACCACCACCGCCTAAGCCGACTAGGCACTGACTAAGCCGTTTAGTCAGTTGATCAGTTATAATTCATTTTTTTTAAAAAAAAATGTGTTATTTTTACTCAAAACAAAATCATTATTTTGAGTGAAATACTCTAAATATTTTTAAGTTAATATTTAGTATTTTAGTATTAACTATTAAAGTATTAAATAGTTTATAATTATTAGTCTTAAAAGTTTTAAATAAATTTTTTAAAAAATAAAAAATTACACGATCCTCCTATCCTTCAAGGAGCATCTAGCTATTTTTTCAACCATGCTAAATATAGACTTATAGAGTGAGGAGAGGACCAATATAATCTAGATTTGTTGGAAGACAATTAATTATACCTTGATAAGCTGCAATCTTGATGAACATTCCCCCATGGTGGCCTGCTTCTTCAGCACCACTCATCTTCCAAGTCAATCTCAGCCCAAAACTGTTATCATTCAAGTAAGGACTATACGAGAATGGAATGGGCAGAGTCTTGACATGTTGGCAAGATGTTGGAACACTCATACATGTCTCCACAATGTAAAAATGGGAGCCAGAAACACTGAGGCAAGGGACTTGAAGGTAAGGAGCAGGGAGCTCTGCCAAACACTTGAGGTATTTGTATTCCTTCAAGGTGTAGTAGTAAGTGAAGGGTGTATGAGAGAGATTGAGGTTCAAGAACACTTGATGAACGCAGTTTTTGGGGTCCAGGAGATCTACCCTTTGGACATCATAGGAGATTGACTTCACAACTAAGTCTCCATAAGAAGGGAAATGCAAAGTGGTCATGTTGTGTTTGCAGTTTAGGCCAAAACCTGGGACCCCACATTCTTGAGGTTGCTGGTTTTGGATGTGGAATGGGTGTTGGATGGTTAGATCTTCTGATGATGAGCTGTTGTTGCATTTTAATGGTGGACAGTTTGAGGCTGTAGTTGTGGATGGAGAGATTGAGAAGAAAGAAATGAAGAAAAAGAAGGTAAAGATGAAATCCATGAGGATCGGATAGGAGGAGCTAGCAAGAAACTGAGAAAGACAATAAAAGGGAGACTTGATTAGTACTCTGTAATGAATTGTTAAGATTAAGGAACATGAATGGGAAAAAGACAAAAAGTAGAGGTGAGAATCAAAAGTTAATAAACTGAAGTGCTACATCAGCAAGGTATCAAACAAACATGTTTATAACTTACGGAGTATATGTTAAGCTCACAATCTCAACTATTATCAAAGCAAAACAACTTAGGTGAAGTGAGATTGTAGATTGATTAGACTATAATATTATCGACCACATACGTACATTTTTAGATTTCAAAGAAATTACTTGTAATAATATTGGTCGGTTCGCCAACCCAATTCTCACCCATAACCCACTAGTTTTAAAAAATAAATAATAAAAAAAAAAGACTTATCTTTATAAGTCAATATTAAATCGATGAATAAAAATACGAATTACATAGTAACATCTTTTGATTTACAGTGTGGTTTGGGTGAGACTCATTTTGTGACCCAAGGTAAATCAGTCTAAATTACTTATAACAACTCAAAAAAAGGCTAATATGCAACTCTTTTATGGGAATCCAACTTGAAATCTCATGATTATCAATCTAACCTGTAGTGACATCCTTGCACCAAAACTTTGATTACCTCATCTAGAAGGCACTGTTTAAAGTCAGTCAAATTGACCAACTCCAAAGATGACTTCCAAGAAGGGGCAATTTTCCAAGTCAAGATGTTTGTTTCTTGGAAGGCCACAAAGTCTTTCTTTAGAAGTAAATATCCCATCAACATCTTCTTTTGTTTCCGTTAACCACTCATTCTCAGATGTCCTTTTCTGAAGTTCTTATCCATTTATTTCTAGCAAAGGAATAGCTGTGAACACAACCATTAACCATTGAACATTAGTTAGTCTAGTAGTCATAGCAAAGGTATTATTAGCCTGTTAATATGATAAATTAGATCTCTTGCTGGGCATAAATATATAAAGCAATGTGCAGTCTCCTTGTAAACTTAGACAAAGCACATCCTTCAATTTCTTTCCAGTTTCATCAAACATAGAACATCCAAAAAGTAGGATGATAGATATGGCACAGTTGTTCCAGTCATACAATTACAGATTTGGATACATGAATACTGAAGCAACTCATTAAGCTTAGTTGAGATGAAAGATACACACAACTACATTTGACAGCACATCTCATACAAATAACAGGATTCCTGAGAGTTATTTAATGAATCAGAGAGGAATGCGTGGGGTAATGTTAAAGAAGCTCTTTTGATAGTATCACAGTTTTTTGGTTCAAAAATGCCACATCACTATTTCGTGCAGTTAGAAGTTGATGGTCAACCTCCTCCCCATCACTAAGCTCTGTTAAAGATGATGCACCAGAATCTGTCTCATTATCTGCAGTGGCAGCGGAATTTAATCACCAAACCAAGAAGATCATGTCATGAAAACACAACAAATGTCAAAACAAATTATCACCACAAATGAACAACATTCTTTAACAAACAATTATTCATTTCGAGGCATGATTAGCATGTCCAACCCTTTGAGCAAAACTCACACACACAAAAAGCAAAGAAACAATAAGGGCTCGTTTACTAATTGGAAAATTTCTCCAGTTTTCCATTGAAGAACAGAAACAGAATGGAAAATAGAATCATCTATCATAAACAGAATCATCTATCATCTATTTGGCTACATGTCACTGTAACCACATTCTCACCATTATCTACTTACATATTTATTCATTACTATGATTACATTCATTATCATCTTCTTTTACTTATCACCATCTTCTATCTTTTCTACTTGCATTACTTAATTAAACATAACTTCTTTGCTTCTGCTTAAAGTTAGACATTATTCACATTATCAAAATTAAAAATTGAACTCTATACCAAGTTTTATATTTTGATTGAACTCAATTGAAGTTTTCCCCCTCTACTCTTTTATACAAATTTACTATGTAGCACCATGAATAGACTCTCAATTACCACTAGCTCAAGAATTAGATAATAAGATGGTAAAAGCTTTCTACCATGAAATACCACTATGCCATTTGGGATTAAAACCGACCTGAACATGTTTGACGATCAGGAAGACGCCTGACAGCTGTAACCTGAATATTTTCTGGTAATAGACAATTGCAGAATGAGCCTGAAACATCAATGATTAACTGTGTAAGATAAAAGTGACGGGGCAACCTAGATGCAGCCACAAATAGCCAAAATTGGTGCTGCAATGTTTATGAATTTGGGCCAGTAACATATTTTATATTTATCCCACCAGAGGCAAACGTTACCTAACCAATGGCTTCCTAACAGTTAATCCATTAAAAATGGTTAAAATGCAGGCAATAATTTATCCTTCTTACCTACACGTGCCAGGCGATTAACCCATCCAGGAATTGGCTTTCCAGTAAGTTGCATACAGACTTCATCAGTGAAATGGTTGCAATTCTTGGCGATTAAATGATAAGAATCCCCATGATATTTTCTAGAAAGTTGCTCCATAAATGAACGTACTTCTGAAGGAGACATGTCTGTACCGCCTAGCAGTATTGAGCGTCTAAATATGAAGCCTGGGCAGGTTCGTGGTTCAACTTCAAAAACCCCACTACTTGAGAAATCATGGGCTCCATATCCGTATTCCAGACCATGTACTGTGTCAAATAAAAAGCATAATATCACAACTACATTAATGATAGAGAGCATCTATATCAAAAGATCACCAAACTAATCATAACTGTTAAATGTAATATTTGTGGTCACTCCCTACACAAAGTTCTCATGAACATTGCAAAACATATATATGATCCTGAGGGAAATACCAATCTCTTTCTGTAGTGAAGTATTGTCACCCTACAGGTGAGAGATTGCAAAGTTATATAGCAATATGTTGATTGCACACCAAAAAATAAAAAATAAAATCAGAATCTTGAGGTCATGATGGACTACAGGACTAATAGCAGTAAATTGTGTTCAGTGTGTTAGGTTTCAATTCAATGTCTAAAATGAAAGTAACCAGAGGATCAAGGTTATTTTTTATGAAGGCCAAGAAAGGTTGTTATGATCTTCCAAGGGCTTCAATTAGTGCTGAGGTCTTAGTGGGCATATTATAATGGATGAGGATTGAATTGAAGAAGAGTAGAAGAGATGCAATTGTATTGGAATTGGAGAAAGGGATGAAGACGCTACATTACTCGCTTACAACTCATTAGACTCTCTTCACACAGATAAGAGGATCTATTCAAGCTTATCCCTACTTCCTAGGTCTTCCATTGTAAGCACAAAGGGAAAACCACAATAATTACTTGTTATATTGAGAAAGTTGAGAAGAAGGGAATCAAGGGATAAGAAAAAATTTGAGAAAACATCCTAATGAAGAGGCTACATTACTCTTGGCCAGATATGCTTACACCTCATTAGACTCTCTTCACACAGATAAAGGATCTATTCAAGCTTATCCCTACTTCCTAGAATCAGTAGTAACAAAGGAACTCTAGAATTAAACAAAAAGCAAAAGGAACTTCACTTAAACTGCGCAACCCAAAAAATACACCAGAGAAAAACTAAGCAAGCTGGATGGCACAAGCCAGGCTTTGGGTGCATGGTTGATAAAATAAGTTGTATTATTTTCTAAGTAGAACAAAAAAAAAAAAAGACTTCACCTTCTCACACAAAATATAGGATACTAGAGGTGATTTTAATAGAGGTAAGCTTGGTTGAATTAGAAACCTTTTTCATGGCTTAGAAAAGGTCTGGTGATTAAACCAAAGGAAAAAGCAGTAGTATAGTTAAATAAACAGGATTATGAGTGAAGCCATGGAAACACTATTGAAGTTAATATCATGTGTTACCTTAATTTTCTTTATTTATAAGCAAATGTTTCCATTCCTGATACTCCCATAATATTTTATAGTATCTTGTGGAAGGTAATCAAAGCATCATCTTGCAGATACATAGAGCCTGTTTCAATACTCACGTACACAAGACGAATAATACTTATCGGAAAGAAGAAAGTATACAAGATGAATTATAGTCACACATTTCCTTAGCTTAGGAAGCTTGAGGAGAAATTGGATGTAATTGGAGTATTATACTGTCAAATCTTTATCAAGTTTCTAGGGACCAAACAATTCAATGCAGACATATATTGTTCTCTAGTGGTATAATGCATTAAAGATTTGTATCTTGGATAATGCAAACAGTTATATCTTCAACTATATGCACACCTCACAAAGATTTATCTCGACTACATGTTACTTTTGACTGGAAGAATGATAACTAACATCAAGAAAAAGTGATAGGGGTAGAGATCTAGATAAAGATTGAAACTTGCTATTATGTACTGCACAGTCTAACCGCAATACCTCCCAACCTCTCAGGGGAAGGAAGTAACACTACATCATATATGGCAGAGCTATAGTAACTTTGAATTGCCAGAATTCTGTGACAGTGTTGCCTAAGGCTGCAAAGTAAGGCACAGCCAAATATAAACGAATTGTAAATCACTTCTCCAAAATAACAACAAAAATAGGAAATATTGGTTAAAAATAAAACTGAAAACTGAGTACTTTAATACCTTCAATACCAGAGTGAAACACTCCGAGGCCGAACCAATACAGGTAATTGTTTATAGTTGTAAGATCGTAGACATTTAGGTACAATAATGCGCGACTTTTCTCTCCATTGCCGTGCAGCTCCTTGGAAGAACTGGAACTTAACGGAAATAATCGCATCTTATAAATATGACTCAAGCTGAAGCTACCCGCGACCCCTCAATAACCCAACACCTATAGCGGAGTATATGTCTACAATCTCCAAGCTCAATACCCACCAGGCGCAATCAATTAACCCCTACCAAAATTCGAAAATGTAAAGAAACTAGCCATCAGTTCAGAGTACAACTTCACCGGTCCCATAACCATACTGATCTAACGAATGAAAATTTGCAGTTACACTGTAGAAAAAATTGAGCAGGCAAATAGTAAAGATCGAGCTGCTAGGTTAATAATAATAATGAGAATTCAATTATTCAGATAAATATATATATACATACGTACTCCGTATCTAATATGTCTGTGTATGCATGTAAAGGAAGCGAGAGAGGGAAGGGAGATTACAGAGACATAGTACGCGAGTTCCAACAGGCGACGGTGAGAGAAAAGTGCAGCGCCGCCCTAAGATCGCCACCGGGATCGGAGGATTTCGGAGGCGCGTGGGCAGTCCGTGGAGGAGGGAGGTTAAGCCTCACAGGTGGGTGTATAGGTATTTGCTGGCGTTGAGGTGGGAAAAGACGAAAAAAGTGGAAAAGGTTCATTTTGGAGTAAAGATATTGATTTTCCTTTTCTCTACAAAATATATTTAAAAAAAATATTATTTTATTAGGGTTAGCTTAGTCAATTAATTAGTTGTGGATTAAGAATTCCACGTGTTTATTTATTTATTTTAGAAAAAAAAAGAGATGATTATGTTTGTCATACATACATACATACATATATGTGTGTGTGTGGGGCAGAATGTTACCGAAGTAATATTAAGAAAGTAAAATATAATATTGTTTGAGTACAAGAGTTTGTGTATCCCTCTTTTACAACAGGCCTACTACTTTATAGAATGGGTGCAACGATTCATCTCTTATAAATATAACTGACTTCATGATGCCGAGCTTTGAATACACGGGTACAAAGCAGGCTACTGGCGTCTGTTGTAAAATGCAACGTGTGTCTGTATTACAACAGGTGCCTATATATAAGAAACAAACTTTAGGCGTCTGTTGTTCACAGTCGCCTGAGGCGGACTATAGGCGTCTGTTTCAAGAACAAACGCCTATAATAAATTTTTTTTTAAAGAAATAAGTAGAGGCGTCTTATTTTGTCAAAAAAAAAAAAAGTAGAGGCGTCTTATTATGACATTTTCTTATTTTTTTTCAAAAAAAAAAATAAAATTAGCAACTCTACTGCTCCAGTATATTTTCTTTTAACTATATTCAAAATTAAATAATCTAATTTAATCATCCACAATAATCAATTCGTTCCATCTATCAATAATAGTATATATCCTAATTAACTAATAATCATTCATAACAATCCATCAATTCTATTAACTACACAATGCATTTCCTTTTAGTCATATTCAATATAATTCAATTCAATCATCCACAATAATCAATTCAATCCAATAAAGAATATTTCATTTAATTCATTCATCAATACTAATATATTCTAACTAATAATCATCCACAATAATACTTCTCAAGTAAATTAGCAAGCAAGAAAAGTTCTCTCCTTAGGCATTTTGTATAAAAGATACATTCAGCTCGACTTCACAATTTTTTAAGTGATACTACAAGAGATATTGATTCATATGAACAAAAAAAGACAAAGCAAATATAAACAAACTGGCCAGGTAAAATCCAAAGCTAGCAACATCCTTGGGTTTGGAGGTGGTGTCACGCAGCAGGTTGGTGGTGACACGTTACCATCCTTGGGAACTCATCCCTCTAATTTCGTAGGTCAAGGTAATGCTAATATTAGCACTCAAAATGGCAATAATATGAATTTTAGTTTTAGTTCTTTAAATAATGCTACTGTTGTTAGCATTTTGCCTACTGCAATATTTGGTTATTCGAATGTAGTTCCAGTTTGTGCTTCTAATGTTAGTTTAAATAATGCTAATGTTGGCAATAGATTACCTACTATTGATCATGCTGATAATGATAAGACTTTGCCAAGTGTTCATACTGCTAATGACACGAATTTGCCAAGTAATGCCACCTCAACACTTAGGCATGGCTTTAATTCTTTAACTAATGCTATTGGTGCTAGTGTTTTGCCTAATGCAATGCTTGGAAATTCGAACTTAGTTCCAATTAGTACCTCTAATGTGTTCAACATTTACGTTTATTGTGTACCATGATTCGATTGTGTGCTCCATCATATTGTGCACCATTGTTTTCTCTCTTTGATGTTGTTTGTGTTTGTTGGTGACAACAAAAAAGGTTAGGGAAGCACCTTCAGTGGGGTGCTCGTCCCAACTGCCCAATGATGATGAAGATTTTGTTGAAGGTCCGGCTACATAGTACGAACAATGTGGCGCAAGCGTTACGCTTTCTTTCATCTCCTTGTCTACCACCAAGGATTATTTAGATTGTTAGTTTCACGTACTATTTTGGCTTCACTGTTGTTTACCATGATAGTTGCCTAAGTTTCTATTAATTTAGCTTATTTTTGTGATCATTGTTGTGTTATCACATTTTTTTGTGTGCGTTTTTAGGTAAAATTGTATGCAATTTATTCAGCAGTTGTGTGCCTACAGTCATTAACAGTGAACGCGTATTGCTTTTGTGGGCCTGAATTTTTGACACACTCAAACTCAATGCATAGTTCTCGACCTTAGTTTAATATGATAACGTTACCAGTTTTAATTTCGTGCATACGACATTGTCATGTGTGACACACGTTATAACAGTTTAAAGAGTTTAAAGAGCATTGAAATGCTTTTATTTATTCATGTCTAAATGTAATTGAAATTCGATAAACAATTAAAATTAGTTATACAAAATACCATTTATATTTTTTAAACGCATGTGCATAATTTTAACAATTTACAAATACAAAATACCATTTTAATTTTTTTCCCGTTCATAGTTATGCAGTAGCGTGTGTATATCTGTTGTGCAATTTTTCTCATTCGGCGCCCACCCTTAGCCGGTCCACCCCTCAAGTGTTCACGTTCCACTCGTCCATATCTACGATGAGCCTGGGATGGATGACGAGCCTGAACAATATAATCATCACCACCACTAACACCAGCACAACCATAATAGGCCTCATTAGGCATATCCAATACATACTCATAGTTCGATCTGGTTAATTGAGCACACAATATATCAAAATATAACACACATTATAATTGATTGTGGCACCCAACATAGAAAAACAATGCTTAGTGGATCATATCATATTAAAAATAAATAAATAAATAAATAAAAAGACGACGTGGTGGTGCAGCAGTGAATTCATAAAAACACCATATCTATTCCACATATTCTGACCG
>NC_044928.1:11805147-11865776 GCF_003576645.1 Ipomoea triloba
GGAAACACCCAGCCCAAGCCCGCCCCATGCGGGCTAGCGAGTCCCGCGGGCCTATGCCTAAATTAAAAAAAAAATTAAATCAAATTCATTCATATATAATTATATATAATAATAAAAATAAGACTATAAGAGCATTTAATATTCTAAAAATGCATCCTAAACATCACTGATAAAAATCTATCAATCCACACTGCACATAAGACATAACCACATAGTAAATTAGTAATATAGCGTCTCAACTCTCAAAATCCAAACATAAGAACTACTAACAAATTAACAATATTGTCTTCAATTCAATCCACTCTTGAAGTCTTCAAATTAGTGCCTAAGCCCTAAGTAATGAAAGTGACCCCTGAAAACTCTGTTGGAACTGGGACAGTTTCTTCAACACCATCATCATCATCTATACATAATAAACATACATCAATTAAAATAATCAAAACATAATAACCATAATAATTGAATCATAAGAAAATTAAAAATTTTGAAGTAAAAATCAGATTTACCCGGAGGTTCATAGCCGCGTATCCAATTGCGAGCACAAAGCAATGCTTGAACATTTGAAGGAAGCATACAATTTCGGTATTTATTCAGCACACGACCTCCTATACTAAAAGCTGATTCCGATGCCACAGTAGTGATAGGAATACTTAATATATCGCATGCCATGTAAGATAACTCACCAAAACGGTGCCTATTTTCTTTCCAAAAGTTCAAGATATATCCATATCAGCAAACATCTTCATGTCCTTATGTGGTTCATCCAAATACACATCTAATGCTGATTTTCCATTATCCACATCATCTTGGTTACAATATTCAACAAACTCCTATATCATTTACAAGTATAAAAATATTAAAAAATGTTATAACAATATATAATACTCGTAAAAGAATAACAAAAATGACACAAACATAACAACTTACACCAATCATTTCATCATTTGTTTCTTCTATTCTTGCATTTTCACATGAAGTGGTCAAAGTTGAAGAACTAGTGGCCATAGTCATAGACTTGCTTTTATATGCTTCAAAGAGCATATACAACTTGCTCTTCACATAATCCAACTTTTGCTTGTAAATATTTTGAATCCAATTTTTTGAAACAAAATTCCAAATACTTACATTTCATTCTTGGATCAAACACCGCTCCCATAGCAAGAATAACACTATATTGTTCCCAATATTTTTCAAACTTCACTCTCATGTTACTAGCCATGTTTCTAATAATCACATCTTCATTATTCAAATTTCTTTTCAACAAAAGCTCAATTTTCCAAACTTGCATGAAGTATAAGTTGGAAGTAGGATAAGTTGAACCCGAAATCAATTTCGTAATTTCATTAAAAGGCATCAAAAATTCACAAATCTTTTCACCCCTAGCCCACTCCTCATTTGAAGGACAATGCTTATGATTTGTGTCAAGCAAGTGAAGACTACTAAAAGCACGTCGGTACTTAATAGCACTATCAAGCATCTTATAAGTTGAATTCCATCTAGTAGGCTGTAACACCCCCATTTCCATATCCAAAATTCTTACAATATCTCTATTAAAATCATTAATAATTAATAATATTGCGGAAGCTCAAACATCTAACCAAAAGAATATGGGTGTTACCGCCACGCTTAGGTATTTCTCTTATACCTAAACGCTAAGGCTAAAAACAACCAAATTAAAATAATTCAAGGTACGTACTAGTACTAAGACAATTAAAAAAAAACCAACTAGCTAACCAATCTAACTAAATGACAAATTCCCTAGGTGATTCGCTCTCATCATCCACGCTTATGCAGATACACCTGAAAAATACTCAAAAGAGTATCCAAAGTTAGCGCAAGGCTAAGTAAGATTTAATTCACCTCCTAAAATAGCTATTCACACATAACACATAGGAGCACATCTTGTAGATAATAATATGTATGAATGTTTACATTGAACATATAGATGCAAATCACCAATACTCACAATATTCTAAGTACTCACAGTTCTCCAAAAATACTCAAGACTTTCAAAACCCATAATTTCCCAAAAATACTCATAATTCATTATTTCCAAATCAATATTTCTCACAATAGAAATTTTAGGAACATTTGGAAAGTAATATATCTCTCAAAGTCATTGTTAATATATACATGTACATATACATGGAGGAACATCAATCTCAATACAATGGGCAGGGTCTTGTTTCATCAAGCCCTAGTGAACAATAATCTCTCTATTGAACACTACGCAAAATCCCACTCAATCTCAAATAATGGGCAGGGTCTTAATTAATAAGCCCTAGTGAACAGTAATCACTCTACTGAACACTACACAAAAATCCCATTTAATCTCAAATAATGGGCAGGGTCTTAATTAGTAAGCCCTAGTGAACAGTAATCACTCTACTGAACACTACACAAAAATCCCATTTAAGTGGAACAGAACTAATACCTTAAGTGTGCACACCCCCATTGGGTTTCCAAGCCCAATGGGTAGTAACTAGTCCTAGTAGTCATGATACGTTTCTAATGACTACTACTCAACAGGGTAAATACCCTAGTGGTAGACTCCGCTAACCACTCCTCAAAATAACAAAATTAAAAGTCATATGGAGACATGATACGTTTCTACTGCTCATTACACAACCAACTGGGTCTTAACCCAAGTATCCAGAATTTTATAACAGGATACTACACATCTTATAATTCATTAAGGGCATCACAACCCAACAAAACATTTTATCCTTCATCTTTATATAAATATTAATAACAATATTTCTCATATGTCACTCCAAGATGGTAGATTTTCAAAATTCAAGCCAACCAAAACATAGACTACTAATACCATTCACTTGAATTTCTTATACAAATGTATGCATTTTCTCAAAATATTCATATGCCTCCCATTAACATAACATTCCAAACTCTGTAACCAACACATATGCATATAATCTCAAGTAAACAACTTCTCCATGGCTCAAATGATCAACAAGACACAAGAAACAGAAACTGACAGAAATTTCAGAAATTATTCCATGGATTGTAGAATTTTCTGTGGAAAATCGGTAGCATATTTTAACACAAAATTTTCCAGATAATAAGTACAGCAAGTCTAGATTATACACAAAAATTTTCAGGTCAATCCAATGTCTAGAAGTATTTGTTTCGAAATTATTCCCAACACTGCGCTGCACAGAAATTTAACTGACAGCACACTGTCACAACTTTACGAATTTTTTCTAAAAATAATGAAGCATATCTCCAACAAAATAATTTTATATATATCAAATATAATAAGTCTATGATCTCTAAATAAAATTTCAGGCCAATCGGAGTTCAAAAAGTATTTTTCACGAATTTTGATTTCAAACTGCGCCTGTCAGAATTTTCTCAAACAGTGGCTACAATGAATTTAATCCTTCCTTCTAATTATCATAAAATCACCACAATCTATATACCACACAAAATATATTCATATACAATTCAAAATAAACACGTAGGAATAAATAATAATACTTTTATTAAGAAAAAGTAATAATTTGGTGATACTTACTCTAGAGCCAAAACTTTACTGCACCCACTAGAAATTCTTGATGATCCTTGTCTGCTAGTTTGGGACTAATTGATGATGAATAGGGAGAAAATTGGGGTTTTATTTGTTTGGGAGAGAGAGGGAATGGCGACACGGAGGAAAGAAATATATAGAATTAGGGTTATCTCAGGAACGGTATTAATGGTATTTATATGTACAGGGATAATATAATTAGGATTAGGAATTTAATTATGAATATATGATGGGGCATACGTACATACTACATCTGATATATTATGATTACTCATATTGGGAAAATATTAAACTCAATATAATATTCATAAGATAATATGAATTAGGAAACTATAATATCTTTAAAATAATATTAATAAAATACTCTCAAAATATTTTTTTCGGTCACATAATATCTAACAATAAATTCATATAATTATGAACCATATTGTAAAATAACCGGGTATTACATAGGCATATCCGTTGACAAACAAACTTTAAATTGAAGACCAACTGTTTCAACACATTCTTCAAAAACTTTCATCCTCCCCTCCGACCCTTTAACATATTTCACACTATCCCAAATCTTATTCAAAGCATCACCCATCACTTTCAACCCATCTTGCACAATAAGATTCAATATATGTGTAGAACATCTCACATGAAAAAATTCTCCATTACACAACAAATCATTTTGCAAACAAAGTTGTCCTTTTAAGATATTTTGCATATTATCGTTAGCAGAAGCATTATCCAAAGTAAGAGAAAACAGTCTTTTCTCTATTCCCCAATCTTTCAAACACTCTAAAAGCTTCTTAGCTAACTAAATACTAGTGTGTGGGGGGAGGCATAGCACAAAAGGATAATATCTTACTGTTTAACTTCCAATTATTATCAATATAATGAGCAGTCAAACAAATATATCCTTCAATTGTGCATGCTGTCCAAAGATCAGAAGTCAAGCAAATTCTACTAGGAATTCTTTTCAAGATATTCTTCAATTTCTCCTTTTCCTTCTCTTAAAACTTATAAACACCTGCTGTATTTCTACTTATGAATTTGTAATCAGAATTCAAATACTTGTGCAACTCTCTAATTCTCTTATATTCAACAAAAGAATATGGCAAATCATGTTCAATGATGCTCATGCTTATCATCTCACGGACCACATTATGATCAATTTTTTTAGCACGTAACTTTCCTTCATGATCAATTAACATAGAACTCACATCATTATATTTAGGCTTTACTTTGCAAGAAACTAAATGACAAGATAGAGTTGATGTTCCATATCTGTGTGACCCCATAACATAATTCTTATGACAATACTTGCATTTAGCCCTATCTTTACCATCAATTTGAATTATATCAAAATGATTCCACACATCTGAAGTAAGGCGTCTTTTCGTACCTCTTTCTTGTGTTTCTAAATTTTCAGTCTGTTCTGTAGGTTCGGGTGAAACTGCTCTATCCCTTTCATTTGGCCGCATATCAACTTCACAGTCAACATTGATATTAGTGTTTGGAGAACTATTAGTGTTTGAAGAACTTTGTTGTTGAGATGATAATGTATCCATCTCCCGATGGCCCTACCATTAAAATAATAAAATATATTAACTTTAAACTTTAAACTATAACAAATACACACTAGAAATTACCCTAACAAATTAATATTATAATTATTATAAATTATGATATAATGGAATTGCGGTGGGCAGTGGAATTAAATCAATTAATCCATAAAAAAAATGATACATTGAATTAATCCATAGATTGAAGACATACATGATACATTGATATTTGATACATTGAATTAAATCAATTAATCCATAGATGGAACTATTGAAGACATACTCACATACATGATACTGTTGAATTTGATACATTGATATTTGAAATTTGATAATTGATACACAGATTACAGTCATTATACACTACCACACGGCCCACAGTTGACAGTCCCACACAATTGAATTAATCCATAAAAACATTATGATAAAATTTTGAATTACCTGGAGTTGAAGTGTTGAACGGTGGGTGGTGGACTGGTGGTGGTCGGCGTCAGGCCGGAGCAGAGGAGACTGCTGTCCGCCGGTGTTGGATTGTCGGACGTTGTGCGGCACTGCGACAGAGTGCAGAGTTGGACTCGGGAGACCGGAGACTTGCGGACTTGCGGACTTGCGATTCTATAATTCCTTAGGGTTGGCTGTCGCTGTTGGGTCGAACGAAACTCTTTAATTCGTTTATAATTGAGTGGTGTGAACCGCAGGACCGCACGGCCGCACCTGATCATGACTCTCTCTCTCTCTCTCTATATATATATATATCTTACTTATATAAATAAATAAACTTAAATATATATAATATATAAATATAATAATAAAATTAACAAGGCCGACTCACTCGAGTTAACTCGACTAACTCTGCCGAGTTGGACGAGTTAACTCGGTCGAATTTGGCCCAGGCGACCGCCAACTCAGCCCAGTCGGCCGAGTTAGGCACTAGGCGGCCGGTCACCTAGGTGGACGCCTAGGGAGCAATTCGCCTCGGTTTAGGAGTACCTAGCGCCTAGGCGGGGATTTTTGCAACAGTGATGTTGGACAGCGATTTGAAACAAACGGACAAGGAATTGAGGGCTTGTAGAATATTTTTTCTTAGGGTGAGTGGATGTGGAATGGAATGTGGTAGTGGTAATGATAAAACGAAGAGTCTAAACTCCCCGAGTGTCAGTCTCGAACGAGGGACGTGGAGGTTGGTTTATGCTATTGCTTTCAATCGAATGAACATGTAATGAGACATGTGAGGATGGTGAAGGTGGTGAGTGGCATATATGAAATGTAAGTGAGCAAGAGGTAACTAAAATCAAAGGAGATTGTGATAAGAAATAAGAAATAAGAAACAAGGGAATGAATTTTGTTTGTCTATGCTGCTTCATCGTGTGTCTCAAGTAGTGGTCGAATGATGCAATTGTGTTGGCTATTCCCAGAGTGTGTCATCTTTGTCCTTTTCCACCTTTGTGTACTAGGGCTTCTTAGGCTTAGGAGTACCGTTTGGCAACCAAAAGCCCTAAGAGACATTTTATCAAACACCTAGGCTACACAATTTCCTACTATTCCCAATCATGGAATTCCATAGGATCTAAGATTGCAAAAAGATTCAACTCAACCCAATCAATACCATGATAGAGTCAAAGTCTCAATCTCTCAATAGATTGGCCAAATCTATAGAAGATCTAATCAAAACAACAATCAATAGACAAGAATATATTACCCAACATCAAAGCAATCAAATCCATAATAAGAAATAGGATCTTCACACTAGCAAGCATAGATTCACACAACTCAATCCCTATATAGAACTAGCCAAACATAATCATGAATGTAAGATCATAGACTAATTCAATCTAAGAATAAAATATGTAAAATAGAAATAAGATTCAAATAGAAATCACCTAGTTAATGAGATGTAGTCTTCAATCCAAGCTTCACTTCTTCATTTACAAGGAGAAATGTAAAAACCTAATCTAAGAATGGAATTTGGATCTCTAAAAATGTTCTCTAAAAACAAAGATAAGAAAAAGATCCTCCTCCCCTCTCTGCAAAATTCCATCAAGCCTCCTTAAATAGCCTCTCCCAAAATTTGCCCTAAAATAATTTCTCCGCTTTGTCTCGTCCACGCGGCCTTCATGCGTGAATGGCCACGTGGACACGTACTGGAATTCATACACGTGGCCTTCACACGTGGATGCAACATCTTGGGCCCTCGAGTTTTCTGTCCTGCTCGGTTTTGCTCGTTTTGCCCATCTCTCGTGCCTAATGGCTCCCGGGACCTATGAAATGTCTCAAAATACACCAAGGGTGGCTTTGCATGTGGTTTAATGAATTAAAGCACATAATATCATCAGATAAGTCACATAAGGACATTGGAATGCTATAAATTATCCCTGTTTATATCCAAATATGTAGGTATCTTGGGAGCTTATCAAGTTTCCACACTTTATTTTTTGTTTTCCCTCAAGCAAGACATTCACTTCTAAGCACATAAGTTTCGAAGATACTAAGCTCATTCAATATGCAACTCTTGGTCAATCAAAAATATGGGTGTTAAGACTATCAAAGAGGGGGAAATCCTTTGTGTTATCTACAAAGAATGTTGGTTAGATGCCATACAACTCAAGAAATATTTCCGGTAAGTAAAAACCCTTCGTAGATAAACAATTAAAGCAAAGGGGAACACACTTCTCACACCACGCGCAAGCATGCAACCCAATTTCGAATTCACCTCTCATTTAATTAGGGCCTCTAGCCGATCCCACTAGTGGAAACGATGTACACCAGTTAATCAACCCTTCCGTCCTAACGCCAAAGCCCAACAAGTAAGATAAGTGAGGGTAGGGACATGAACCACTCACCGCCAATGGCTTGGGGCAGTCCCTCTTTCTTCTCACTTCCTAGGATAACGCCATCGAGCGACCCGACTTCACATGAAACTCCATGCTTTTTCGAAGACAGTGCAATGGGTGCCCGAATCCTAGCGAAGCGGCTCACCTCCTCTCTATTTTCTCATCTCCTGGAACATTTTATGTGGACAACTGACTCCAGGTATAACTTTTGCTTATCCGAAGACTATGGTTGAACACAACCCAGCGAGATGGCTTTCCTCAGTTTTTATCTCTAGGATTGGCCTTTTGCCTTTTCTACTTTTTCTCCATACAACCTCTCATGTCTTTTTCTATTGGGATAAAGGGATATTTCACTCTTAAGCTCACTAATAGGGTCATCTTTTGCCCCATGCCCTACCAAAATTAGTTCAATTCCAGGCCTCGATTAATTTATCTTTCTCAAATTAAAAAGTGCACACTCACACTTCGAGAGATCCTTGACTAAGGTCCTACCTATATAAGAGGTGAACATCATGCAAGTAGGCAAGAATATAAACTTATTTAGCTCTAAACACTCTCATGGGTGCGAAAAGTAACTTCCCAAAGATATTTCAAGAATAAAAAGTTTTGGCATCTAGTCAAAATTCTCTCTAGATAGCACAAACAATAACTCGCTCTCCAATTTTTGCAAAACACACCCCTTTATCATGCCCAAAAGACCAACTTAAGCGAATAGATATTAAGCACAAAGTGCGTCCTTTCCACACTTTAAATTGAACATCGCCCTCGATGTTACCTCGGACTCTCGGGATAAAGGGAAACGGGTATAAATAAACATTGCAAACAAAATCCCTTTCAACACTTTGGAATTTGTTCCGGGATATAGGGTATACTTAACTGATCCTTAATGACAAAAAAAAACATGGTACGCTTATCCATTGAACATAAAACAATTTCCACACTTTGAATTTGAAAACGGGGCATAAAATATAAAAGGGATAAGAGGTTAAACCAAGTATGCGGGTTCCACACTTTAGCTTTCGACATCGGTCGGCCTCTGTTATCAAAGCTATATGCTCAAAGGTTAAAACTGGAAATAAGATAGCAATTAGGAAAGCTATTCAATTATCATAGAATTGATAGACTGTTGCAAACATAATAAAGAAAAATAATTGCAAATTATATAAACGCATAAAACTCATAAAATAGAAATAACTACTAGAAAATAAATGCGAAATAGTAAAAGCATTCAAATATCCTAACAATTATTAAAACGCATGAAAAATAAAGCAAGTAATGCAAAAGCAATAAAAAGCATAAAATAAATTAAAGAAATTAAAGGCGGAACCACACGCATAGGGAACATAATGTTTCTCATCGGTAATCAACCATTCAATTTCAAGAACAATGTTTCGAGGACTTCTTCTTCTTTTCTCAAATGTTGTCGGTGTATGGAATCTATCATCACTAATCACCAAAGGATGGAGGGTGGAACTGCCTAGCAAATTGAGCCTGTAGCTCCTGAATCATGCGTGCATTCTCCTCAACTACTCTCCGTGTGCGAAGAATCTCTTCATCCTACCTATCCTGGCGTGCATACAATGATGTATATTGCTCTTCCTGCCGCATACTGTGGGAACGCATATAAGCCATTTGCTCTTCATGGAGCTGTCTATGGAATGCCTGAGTAGACTCTCAACCATCTCCTTGGTTACCTCCGTAGGCATTATAGCTAGGACCTCTCTGATAATCTACCGCTTCTACATGTTCTGTTGCAGAAGGCGATGTACATATGTTGGTGTCGTGCGGTCCTCCGCATATGTTGCAATACAAAGCTAAAGCCTTACAGGGTTTCGTCTTCCCTTCCATTTTTTCTACCATAGTGATGTTGTGAGTTTATGGTGAGGTGTGGATGTAGGTGGTAAAACGAAGAGTTAATACTCCTAGAGTGTCGTGTCTCTCAAGGATGGCGAATGGGAATCGAATTTGTGTTGGCATTTAGGAGATTGAAAGGTAAGAGTTGCAAGAATCGTTGGGAGGTGTTTTGTTCATGAATGGGTGTGTGAATGGTTTGAAGGTAAGATTAAGATAGAAAATACAAAAGGGAAAAGAAGGGGATGCATGCCGATGCTAAGCCAAATGATTGATTATCGTAGGTAGCTTGGAAATGGGATTGAACTAGGGAGTCACGGTATTGGTACCGAGTGGCGTCACACTCACACTCTCAATCCTCATTCGGTTGAGGCATTTTATTGAACACCTAGCCTACCACTCCTCTCGGATCATGTCCTTTCGGACTAAGAGCGGAGATATAGATGAGTTGGGCTCGTGAGAGGCCGCTATCGCGCACTCTCTCACTTCCACTCGGTTCACTAACTATCCCGGCCGGAAATAGAAGCAAAGTTTGAACAACATCATCCATACAAACATCAATCATACTACCACAATTCTCAAGATCATAAGACAAGATTTAAACATCAATCAAAGGATTATCATGGGCATACACACCCTTAACTACACTACTCTAGCATAGAAAGCATTAATAACAACAAAATAAACAAAGCAATAGATTAAAGTTGCAATCTTTAAGGAATAAAAGTTTTAGCAATATACCTAGAGATCTATGGATCTACTCCATCTTCCTTTCATCCTTCATCTTGCTTCTTCAATCTATAGAAAATCTATCTATCTAATATACTCTAAAGAAAAGAAAAAGGATTTCCCCCAAGAGGGGAGAAAACCCTAAGAAAACTGATCTAAAGGAAGTTGGGGCTGTTGGGAATTGCCTTGAAAAACCTATAAAGGCCATATATATAGCCTCCGAAATCTCGCCCTAATTATTTCTGCGCTGTGTCGCGTCCACGCGCGTCACCACACGTGTGAGCGCTCGTGGGAGCATTCCAGTACGCAACCACGCGTGTCACCACGCGTGTGAGCGTGCGTGGTGAAGTTTGCTTCTGTAGTCTTCTTCTATGTCGTAGCTCTCGACGATATGGTTCCATAGCCACCTGCCTCGCCTCATTCGGACATTCCTAGCTCCGGTTACGTCCGTTTTACTGAAGTGTCGCCGGAATGCCCTGCTTTCTTTAAGATTTGTCCAAATTATATTGAAACACACATGATTAGTCCCTAGACCTATATGCAATGAAATTAACCTATCTTAGTATATTTTTAGGCCTAATGGACATCTAACATAGCATATTTCACACCTAAATGACCCCTAAAACACGGCTACTTTTGGCACTTATCACATAGCCTGTAGCTTTTTGATTTCGTGATTCATTGCTTCGATCTTTGCTTCGTTTGCTACAAGACTATTTACCTCATACATTCCGCCATGTTCTTCTCTTCTATTGTACCAACACGAAGTATTTTTCAAAATTCTTTCAATTAGTTCTTCTGCTTCTGGCAATGCTAATGAGACAAATGCGCCACTCGAAGATGAGTCAAGGAGCATTTTCCCTTCGTCAGTTAAGCCTCCATAAAATGAACTGATTACATCACAAGGCTGCATAAGATCGTGTGGACACTGTTTTTTAAAACCTTGAATCGCCTCCAAGCTTCTCCTAAACTTTCTAATCTTTCTTGCTTGAATTCTTGGATATGCCTTCGAATCCTCATTGTCTTGGTGATTGGAAAAAATTCATTCATAAATTCTTTATGTAATTGCTGCTAAAATCTGAAGTGATGGTCATCCTGCTTTCTAGCCATCGTGCTACTTCTCCAATTACTAAAAATGGAAATAGTTTTAATCTGATGATCTCTTCACTTACTCCTTCCTATCTATATATCCCACAGGCTCGAATAAATCTTGTTATATGTGCATGTGGATCTTCTGACGATAATCCTGCATACTGATTGTTCTGAACCAAAGTAAGGATTGTCGGGTGCACATGAAAGTTCACATTCTCCAGTGGCGGTACATAAATAGAATTATGCATATTAAATTCTGGCGTCATGTAATCTACTATGAATCTTTGTTGTTCTTGTGGTACTTCATAATATTCTTCAACTCGAATTTGTTCTGGTGGATTCACTCGGTTAATCTGTGGTTCTTCTAATATTGGATCATTCTGAATGGTTTGTCCAGGTGGGTTAATTGGAACTGGTGGTGGATTTGGTATAGTTGTCCCTCTTCTTTGAGAATTCCTCGTAGCGCTTGTAGAAGCCATTTGTTCAGTTCATATGTTTTTCCTTCTTGTTGCCTTGTTAATTTCCGGTATGTAAGGAAATAAGCCTTGGTTTCCTTTCGCTCTTGTGTGCATTCACCTATTAAGATTTTCAAGAAAGCAAACAATCCACAATTGACTAGAAGTAGCCAATTGAGGGTAAGTAACAAAAATGAATAAAACAGAAAATAAAATAAAATAAAAATGGATTAACAATACTCAAATTCTCAAAAATGTTCAATCAAGTAAAAGCAAAACAATTGACAACCTATTGCCCTCCCCGGCAACGACGCCATTTTGGTAGAATATTTTTTCTTAGGGTGAGTGGATGTGGAATGGAATGTGGTAGTGGTAATGATAAAACGAAGAGTCTAAACTCCCCGAGTGTCGGTCTTGAAGGAGGAACGTGGAGGTTGGTTTATGCTATTGCTTTTAATCGAATGAACATGTAATGAGACGCGTGAGGATGGTGAAGGTGGTGAATGGCATATATGAAATGTAAGTGAGCAAGAGGTAACTAAAATCAAAGGAGATTGTGATAAGTGTTGGTCCCGATAGGGTGGGAAAAGTCTAGAGGGGGGGGGGTGAATAGCTAGACTTTTCAAACAATTCAAAATATTTTAACACTAACAAAAATAATCCAAGTGAATAAATTCGACTTGAATTGCACAACGGAAATAATAATACGGTAAAATGCTATAAATTAATCAGCGTAAATATGAAGAGATAATATGCATGCAATGCGTTAGAAACACTTAAAATAGATCAAATAATAAGTGTATGAAGATTGGTGCACATGCATACGTGGGATCATGCAAACCCAGATGTGTAATCTCACTTACACGTATGAAATGGGTTGTGAAAGATGTAGCAAGATAAAAAGATATGTCAGGAGTAAAATATATCTTGCATGCAAAAAGTAGTTTCACACAAACCCAGATGATAAGATAAAAGTGAGATGAATAGTAAATGGGTTAGCTCAGATCAGTTTGCAAAAAGTAAAGCTACTGCAAGTAAAGTAAAGAGACAGAGAGATTTATAGTGGTTCGGAGATGGTGTAGTTCTCCTACTCCACTTCTTCCTTTAACTCCAAGGAAGGTTTCCACTATCTTCAATCACCCAGATACAATAGTGAAACTCAAAGTGCTACACGAGCACTTCACCGAGTGTTTTGCACAAAGCTACACTCCAACCCGAACGTCTCGCACAAAGCTACGTTCCCGAGCGTCTCGCACCCAGCTACGCTCCTACAACCAAGTGTCTCGCACAAAGCTACACATAGTACTCCGAGTGTCTCGCACAATGCTACACTCAATTTTCTACACTCACTAGAAATGGGTTTTTACAAAGAAAGTATTTTTCTTCTCTCTTCTCAGACTTGTATTTTCACGTTTGTAGCTCAAGAACTTGTGTTTCTCGATTGTATGCTTTTTCACCAGTTATGCACAAGTTCATATCTTCATCTTCAAGTCTATCTCCTTTTATAACTTGAAAAAGTTATATGCCCGTTGTGAAAATTCAAACTTGAACGTTCACTTGATTTCATAGATCTTCTAGCTTGATCTGCAGTAATAAATGTCCTTGGTAGGCTTTCTCAGATAAATTTGAATTTTGCTTGCTTATCCCTTCAGAAGTCTTCCAGTAATAAATTCAAACTTGAACGTTCACTTGATTTGATAGATCTTCTAGCTTGATCTGCAGTAATAAGTATGGGCCTTGTAACTTGTAGCCTCCAATTTTGACTTCATGCACCTTCTGGTAGTGTGAACATTTCACTTTTGATTTTGACAAATCAAAACACTTCATTTCAATAATTCACTCCGTGACTCTTGCTTGAGCTATAAATAATTTCCACCGAAAAAATCCTTGACTTTTTCGTAAGTTAAATCAGTTCCAAGTAGAAAGTATTTGATTTTCCTCCTTTGAATTTCTTCTTGCTGGTGCATTCATTTTCTTTCCAGATTCGGAAGTCATCCTCCTCCTAAATTGGATTGAGGTCATCCTGTTTCCTAATTTGGAAGTCGTCCTCATCCTGATTTGGAATTGAGGTCATCCTCATCCTGATTTGGAATTGAGGTCATCCTCATCCTGATTTTCTTTCTATTTCTGGAAAGTCAGCCTCTTCTCCTTCAATTGATTGAAGTCATCCTCTTCTCGATTGAATGTCATCCTCTTCTCAATTTGAATGTCATCCTCTCCAATCTTGCAATGTCAACCTCATTCTCCTTAATGTCATCCTCTCGAATTCAATGTCATCCTGATCAAATTGATTCAAGACTCATCATGATTTCAATTAATTGAGGTCATCCTGATTGAGGTGATGTCATCCTCTCCATCTTGCAATGTCAACCTCATTCTCCTTAATGTCATCCTCTCGAATTCAATGTCATCCTAATCAAATTGATTCGAGACTCATCCTGATTTCAATTAATTGAGGTCATCCTGATTGAGGTCATGTCATCCTCTCCAATCTTGCAATGTCAACCTCATTCTCCTTAATGTCATCCTCTCGAATTCAATGTCATCCTGATCAAATTGATTCGAGACTCATCCTGATTTCAATTAATTGAGGTCATCTTGATTGAGGTCATCTTGATTGAACTCAATGTCATCCTGATCAAATTGATTTGAGACTCATCCTGATTTCAATTAATTGAGGTCATCATGATCGATGTCATCCTGATTGAGGTCATCCTGATTTGAGCTGTCAACCTCTTCCTTAAAACTGATTTGTGAGAGAACTCATTCAATTTTGACTTCTTCAATTTTGACTTTGTGCTAGTCATCTGATAAGACTCCGAGATACCCTTATTTCAGGCACATTTTAGGGTGTTTTATCGCGTCTATAGCATCCTTACTTGGTAAATTATGTGCGTAAATGCTTGAAAATCACTAACTGATGCACGGAAGCTACTTTTAGCTTAAAAGAAATAAAACAGGAGCCCCGGGAGCAAATAGGACCAAAATATGAGCTTAAAGAGCAAACCAGGCAAGAGCGGAGCCCCGAAGGACCCATCTGGAAGGCCACACGCGTGTGAGCAGGCGTGAAAACTTTCCAGAAGCTTCCCACGCATGCTCACATGCGTGTGAGAGGCGTGGAGACTATGATGCGTGAATTTCAGCTAGGGTTGCCATTTCGGAGACTATTTAAACCCCTTTGATGAATTTTTCAAGGGAGAGCCCAGAAAATTAGTTTTCATTTTTTTAGTTTTTCCTTTGGAGAACTCTCTCCATTTTTTTCTTAGTTTTTAGATTAGATCAATCTCCATTGTAGAAGACAACAAGCTTGGATTGAAGATCTTCTTCTATCTAGGTGATCTCTATTTCATTTCTATAATTCTAGCTATCTTGTTCTTGGATTAAATTAGATTTTGCTTGCATTTCATATTATGAGTAGCTAATTTAGTCTAGGGATTTGGATTTTGTGATTGAATATTGCTTTTGTGATGATCTTATTTCTATATCTTGGATCTATGAGTTTGTGTTGATGGATTATCTATTCTTGTCTTTTGATTGTTGTTTTGATGAGATCTTGTTTGGATTTGGCCAATCTAGATGAGAGATTGAGCTCTTGACTCTTTCATGTCTTTTATTAGAGTTAGGATTTGAAGCTTGACACAATCAAAGTTCCTATGGACTTCTTAAGAATAGTAGGATAGTGTGTAGCTTAAGTGTTTGATAAAGTTCCTCTTAGAACTTTGGATGCTTGAAGGCACTCCTAAGTCAAAGAAGCCTTAGTACACAAAGGGTGGAAAAGGACTAAGACAACACACTCTTGAATAGACAATATCCTAGCAATCCTAATCCATGACCTTAGACACTCACTACGCAATATTCATGAGCACTATCCAATCCCTACCCCTTTTACATATTCACAAAATCACTTTTATTTTACTACACTCTCTTGCACTCAAACCAACCAATGAACTACTCTCACTCACAAATCCACCTTTCACCACACTCGAATCCTATGCATGATCCAATCAAGTAAACTTCCTAACGTTCAACACACCTCCACGTCCCTCCTTCGAGACCGACACTCGGGGAGTCACAGACTTTCCGTTTTATCATAAATATCTTTTGACATCTCAACCCTACTCACAAACTACCACAACGTCAAAATGGCGCCGGTTCCGGGGAGGGCAATAGGTTGTCATATGTTTTTGTTTACTTTGATTGCATGAATGTTAGATTTGAGAAATGTTAATCCATTCCACTTAATTTTGTTTTGTTTTTACTTGTTTTTGCTACTAACCCAATTGACTACTTCTAGTCAATTGTGGAAATTTTCGTTTCATTGATAATTTTACTAGGTGAATGCACACGCGAGCAAAAGGAAATCAAGGTTTACTACCCTACATTCCTGAAATTAATAGAGCAACTAGGAGGAAAAATACCTAAGGATCACTAATGGCTTCATCAAGCGCAACAAGAAATCCACAAGGAAGAGGCACAACAATACCAAATCCACCACCAGTTCTAATTAATCCACAAGTACCGATTAACCATGAAGAACCAATCATTGAAGAACCACAAGCTAACCGAGCAAATAACCAAGAGAACAATCGTGAAGAGGAATATTATGGAAATCCTCAAGAACCACAAAGATCAATTGCAGATTACATGACTCCGGATTTTAACATGCACAACTCAATCTATGTACCTCCAATGGAGAATGTCAACTTTCACGTGCATCCAACTATTCTCACACTGGTTCAAAATAGTCAATATTTGGGATTACCATCTGAAGATCCCAACGCACACATCACAAGGTTTATACGAGCATGTGGGATGTACAGACAAGAAGGCGTTAGCGAGGAAATAGTTCGACTCAAATTATTCCCATTTTCAGTTATAGGAGAGGCATCACGATGGTTAGAAAGCCAAGACGACAATCATTTCAGAACATGGCAACAGTTGCATCGTAAATTCATGAACGAGTTCTTTCCCATTACAAAAACCATGAGGATTAGAAGGTTGATACAAGAATTCAAACAAGGAAGACTTGAAAGTTTGGGAGAGGCTTGGCGAAGATTCAAAGTTCTTAAAAGGCAATGCCCACAAGATCTGATGCACCCATGGGACATGATTAGCTCATTCTATGGAGGGTTAACAGATGAAGGAAAAATGTCGCTTGACTCATTCTCCAGCGTTGCCTTTGTCTCCCTAGCTTTGCAAGAAGCTGAGGAATTAATCGAGAGAATATCTAAAAACACATCCTGTTGGTATGAACGAAGAGGAGATCATGGAGGAATTTACGAAGTTGATAATCGAGTGGCGAGCGAGGCCAAAATCAAAGCAATGAATCACGAAATCAAAAAGCTACAAGCTATGGTAGAAAAAATGGAAGGAAAGCCCAAGTCTTGTATGGCATTGGCACTTTATTGTAATATCTGTGGAGGACCTCACGACACCAATATTTGCACTTCTGCGTCTACATCTGAACAAGTTGTGGCGGTAGATTATCAAAGGAACTCCAATTTGAATGCTTATGGACAAAACCAAAGATCAAACAACAATTGGAAACAGGGAGAGGGTTGGAACAATAGCAACAATGATGGATATCAAGCGCAAAGACAATACAACTATGGGAACAAGCCTGCATATGGACAAAATGACAAGAACAGACTGATGTACAGTCAAAACCAAGGAAATGGAAATCAAATGACCCAGTTCAGGCCACAATACGACTCTCAACTTGATTTTACTCAACAAAGGATGGATGACATCCGTGAAGTAGATGAAAGACTTACAAGGACGATCATGGAACTGAAAAATGATCGGGCAAATCTGAAACAAGAAATTTCTCAAGAGATTAGACAAGAAATTTCTAGTCTTCGACAAGAGTCTAAGGCCACACTTAAGACAATTGAGAATCAAATTTCTCAAATGTTTAAGATGATGTCAGATCGCCACTACGGACAACTCCCGAGTAATACTGAAAACAATCCGAAAGAGAGAGTCAACGCCATTGATGCCAAAGACGAAACGCATGTGAAATGTGATCCAATAGATGCTATTTGTGGAACATGTCAATGTAAGGTAGATGACCAAAGAAACAAGACTACCTCTTGTAGTCCCAATCTCGAATTGAAGAATGTGAACGGTTCATGCACCATATCAATGAAGGAACACAAGGAGAAAACCACTTTGGAAGAATGCCTGAAAGAAAAAGAGCTATCACGAGACAACATCAAAAGTTCAAAGGAGAAGGAAACGGCTCGAGAAGGTACAATTAATGCTTTTATTCGAAAATTTTTCAATAACAAAGAATGCCGAGAGTTGTTTGAGAATGACATTTGTGATAATTTTACTTGTTTAAGCCAAGAATCTTCGGCTTTCTTGACTGAGGGAAACCCCAGAAAGAAGGGTGACCCTGGAGCTTTGTTGATTCCTTGTTCTATACAGAATATGGAACCTAGAAACGCTCTTGCTGATCTTAGTGCTTCTATTAATGTCATGTCTTCAAATCTCTTTGAGAAATTGAACTTACCATGCTTGAAACCGACGAGGCTGACTCTACGTTTAGCTGACGGAACCACACGGTATCCTGAAGGCTTAGCGGAAGATGTTTTAGTAAGAATAGGAAAATTTCTTGTGCCTGTCGATTTTATTGTTTGTAAGATGTGTGATGATGATCCCCATGAATCCTTAATTCTTGGAAGACCATTTCTGGCTAACTGTCGTGCACGAATAGATGTTAGTTCAGGTGAAATCACCCTAAGATTCGATGGACAAGCCACAAATGATGGAAAAGAAAGTGCGAAAGAAGAACCTGATGAAGATGAAAGGGCAAAGGTCAAAGCCAAGATGAAACCAAAACCAAAACCAAAGTGGAAAAATGATAAGCTTACATGGAAAAACACGTGGGTACCAAAATGCTTCTTACCCACCACCAAGGAATATGGCTGAATTCAAACCAAGGTATAATGCGTCTAGCCAATGACGTAAACCGTGGCACTTCTTGGGAGGCAACCCAAGGTTTTAATAATATGTTTTTACATTATTTCTATGTTTTCGTTTTTAATGTTTTTGATCTAATAAATTGCTATCATTTTGGAACCATGTTTTGAGGACTAACTTGTAGGAGTCGGGACTGAAAATTGCTTTGGAAAAGCTAAGTTTGGACATAGGTATGGAAGGCAAGGCCAAAAATCGGGAGAAAATAACGCAGTGGACCTACACGAGGCTCACACGTGTGTAGTCGTGCGTGGGAACGAGGCAGTAGCCTCCCACCCACGCTCACACGCGTGTAGCCAAGCGTGGGAGCGAGACAGAGAGCTCCCACGCACGGTCACACGCGTGTGACCGGCGTGGAAGCCCCCTACGGGTTTAAAACCCTTGTTCGGCCATTCCACGCCATTTTGCCCCAAAACACCATTTTTCTCTTCTCTTCTCCACGCAAGGAAGAACCAAACTCAAAGGTTTGAACACATCTTTTACTTTTTACCTTCAAAGAAGATCAAATACATTAACATCAAGGTAATTTCTCATCTTCTTAACTCTTTATCCTTGAATATTTATGAGTTTGGAAGAGCTTGAATGAAAAATTTGTTCTACTTTGCCTTGTATGATTTTGAATGTTTTGAATGACTAAATTGGTTTATAATGCTTCATAGAACTATCATTTGATGTGTTCTTTCATTATTGATGGTTACATTGATGGATTGTTATATATTTTTGAACTTCAAGTGTGAACACCATTGATGAACAAATGGGTTTGTTAGATTTCTTGTTTGAAATATGAAATTGATGCTTGAATTGATGGATAAACTTGTTGTAGAACTATTATATGCCATCAATTTGACTTTTCACATGCTACATTGCCCAAATTGAATTTTCAATTTCAAACCCTAATTTTGAATTCGGGGAAGAAGATGAAGTTGACTTTTTGAAATTCTTGACTTTTGTAGTTGACTTCTTATTTGACTATCAAATTGATATATCTGATGATGATTTTATGCATGTGTGTGATAATGGAATGATATTGTTGATATTCTTATGCTAGAATTGTCCAAAATATAGGGGAAACTATGGCGAAATTTTCGAAAATTCTTAGCCCTATATTTTGAAATCCATTATCTTGACAAGAAATTTTACACAAAAATAATGGTGACTTATTCAAAGCCAATTACCATGAATGTTAATTTCTATAATTTGTAGGATGGGACGCTCTAAGGAAATTGCGAAGAAATCAAAGCATGATGTAGGAGAATCGAGTCGATCAAGGACACGGCAACAAGCTACAGCTCCGCAGGAGCCGGGGTCAACGTCACTACGGCACTTGACACCCGTTCAACTCGCAACAGTGGATAACTATAAAGGAAAGCAGCTTTCTGTTGGCTGTCACTTCGAGGATAATGTCTTAAGCGAATTTGGTTGTTTGAACGAAGTAAATGGACTTCTCAGGCACCCACAGCTCCGCTATCTGTTTCAGTGGAGAGGACCAACCTATGCGCCTGTCACTTATGAATTCTTGGCGACCTTGGAAATCAGAAGGGAAGCCAACAATGCAAGAGAGTCTATTTTATTCACTCTTTTCGGCAACCACTATAGTATGTATGTCAACACTTTGGGTGTTACACTCGGTTTTCATGATGCAACGAGCATGTCCATGCCATATTTCAGAGATTTCAAGGAAGATTTTTTGATTCAGACGAAGTTGCTAGACGATATTGGAGAAGCATCACAAACAATGCCCCATACAACTCTTCAAACTTGAAGGCAAAACTCATCACCAGGAACGCTTTGAAGGCTATCAGATTAGCTTTCGCCATAAATCTCTTAGGAAGAACCACAAACCGCAACAAGGTATACAAGCAGGATCTATTCTACATGTGGTGCATGGAGAATGATGTCAGCATCAACATGGGGGTTCAAGCTAGGAAGTGGCTCCAAACCCAGCAAAAGCCTAAGGTTCAGACTGTGTTTATTGGACCTTTTGTTACTAGACTGTGCACCGGGTTGGGCCTACTGAACCGGTTGATGGGAGAGAGATCCGATGGTTGTACAATTTCTTTCTCCGTGGGTGAGTTTTTGCCGCTGAACTAAAGCTTGGAGGTGATGATGCACCTGATCTAGAGGCTTCTGATGAGGATGATGATGAGGACGAGGAAGAGAATGAGGAGGAGAATGCTGCACAGGAGCAAGGCCCTACTCCAATGGATTGGGACACAACTCAGAATTTTCATAGGCAGCTCCATGAGGAACAAATGAACTATTGGCGTGAGCAAAACACATGGCAAGAAGGCCACTTCACATCCATCTCCGCGAGACAGGATGTCCACACCGAGGACCTCAACCGCATGAGACAGGCGGTGGAGGAAAATGATAGGAGAATTGTCGCTCTTGAAGCTAGATTCGACAGGCAATTCCATCCCTTCGGTGATGAGTGATGCCTTCCTTCGATTTTTCTCGGTCCTGACCTATTGACACTAGATACTGAGTTCCTTGACTTTGGTTACTATGGTTGCTAGCCCCATCTGAACATTAGGATCCCTATGCGCGGGGTTCCGACTTTTATTTCCTTTATTTCTTTACTTTGCTTTACTTATCTTTATCGCTTTATGTTATTTAATTTCGAACTGCTTTACTTTTCCGCATTTCTATTTGAATAATTCTACTTATTTATTATGCTTTATTATCTAAGTTTTTGTTATTTTTATTGCTTTTATATTTCTATCAGCTTATAATAATTGAATAGTACTCCGAAAACGCTTTTTGTATGTTATGTCTATATTTCTTATAAAGCATCTATAACGGGAGCAGGCCTATGCTGGAAGCTAAAGTGTGGAAAGAGGGATGCATACTTGGTTTATCCTCTTATCCCTTTTCTAATTTTAAGCCCCGTTTTGATCTTTAAAGTGTGGAAATATTTTCTTTATAGCTTTGTGTATGAGTATAATAGAGTTTACCATGATTAATAGGATTGTTTGATGCATACCCTTTATCCCAAATCAATTTCCAAAGTGTGGAAAGGGATCTTTATTTGTCTACCCTTAGAATCCCTATTTCATTCCTTTACCCTGTACGTATGGAAACATCGAGGA
The DNA here is from genome assembly GCF_003576645.1 of Ipomoea triloba. Classification (NCBI taxonomy): domain Eukaryota; kingdom Viridiplantae; phylum Streptophyta; class Magnoliopsida; order Solanales; family Convolvulaceae; genus Ipomoea; species Ipomoea triloba. The sequence continues at coordinate 11,827,273 of NC_044928.1, forward strand.
CGATGTTTACTTTAAAGTGTGGAAAGGACGCACTTCGTGCTTTACATGCTTACATGCTTAGTATTAGAAGTTGAAGCTCTTGGGAATGATAAGCGGGTGCATTTGCAGTTTTGAAAAGAGAGTTATTATTTGTGTTATCTAGGGAGAATTTTGACTGGATGCCCAAAAATTTTTACTCTCGAAATATCTTTGAGGAAGTTACTTTTCGCACCCATGAGAGTGTTTAGAGCCAAATAAGTTTATATTCTTGCCTGCTTGCATGATGTTCACCTCTTATTTACGTAGGACCTTAGTCAAGGATCTTTCGAAGTGGGAGTGTGCACTCTTTAATTTTAGAAAGATAAAACTAGCAAGGCCCGGAATTGAACAAACCTTGGTAGGGCATGGGGCAAAAGGTGAGCCTAATGATGAGCTTAATGAGAAAACAAAACCCTTGAACCATAAATAGAAAAAGGCATGAGGGGTTGACACGAGGAGAAGTCGAAAAGGCAAAAGGCCAATCACCAAAGAGTTTAAAATTGAGGGAAGCCAATTCGTTGGGTTGTGTCCAAACCATAGTCTTTGGTAAGCAAAAAGCTTTATCTGGAGTCGGTTGTTCACATAAAAAGATCCCAAGAATTGAGAAAATAGAGCTGAGGTGAGCCGCTTCGCTAGGATTCGAGTAACCCATTGCACTGACCTTCGAAAAAGCATGGATCTCCATGTGAAGTCGGGTGGCTTGATGGCGTTATCCTTGGAAGTGAGAAGAAAGAGGGACCGCGTTAAGCCAAAAAGCGGTGAGTGGTCCATGCCCCTACCCTCATTTACATTTACGCTGGGCTTTGGCGTATAAGGATGGAAAGTTGATTAGCTAGTGCACATCGTTCCCACTAGTAGGATCGGCTAGAGGCCCTATTTAAATAAAAAGGTGAACCAAAACTTTGGAAATGCATGCTTGCGTATGGTGAGAGAAGTGTGATCCCTTGTTTTATTTGTTTTATCTACGAAAGGTTTCTATTTCCCGAAAATATTTCTTGAGTTGCTGACATCTGACCAAAATCCTTTGTAGATAACACAAATGATTTCCCCCGTTTCAACAGTCTTAGACACCCATTATTTTGACTTGCCAAAAGCTTTGTTTTGCATGAGAGAGTATCTCGGAGACTTATAAGCTTAGAGAGTCAAATGTCTTGCTTGAGGACAAGCAAGAAACAAAGTGTGGAAATTTTGATAAGACTCCGAGATACCCTTATTTCAGGCACATTTTAGGGTGTTTTATCGTGTCTATAACATCCTTACTTGGTAAATTATGTGCGTAAATGCTTGAAAATCACTAACTGATGCACGGAAGCTACTTTTAGCTTAAAAGAAGTAAAACAGGAGCCCTGAGAGCAAATAGTACCAAAAGATGAGCTTAAAGAGCAAACCAGGCAAGAGCGGAGCCCCGGAGGACCCATCTGGAAGGCCACACGCGTGTGAGCAGGCGTGAAAACTTTCCAGAAGCTTCCCACGCACGCTCACACGCGTGTGAGAGGCGTGGAGACTGTGATGCGCGAATTTCAGCTAGGGTTGCCATTTCGGAGACTATTTAAACCCCTTTGATGAATTTTTCAAGGGAGAGCCCAGAAAATTAGTTTTCCTTTTCTTAGTTTTTCCTTTGGAGAACTCTCTCCATTTTTTTTTCTTAGTTTTTAGATTAGATCAATCTCCATTGTAGAAGACAACAAGCTTGGATTGAAGATCTTCTTCTATCTAGGTGATCTCTATTTCATTTCTATAATTCTAGCTATCTTGTTCTTGGATTAAATTAGCTTTTGCTTGTATTTCATATTATGAGTAGCTAATTTAGTCTAGGGATTTGGATTGTGTGATTGAATATTGCTTTTGTGATGATCTTATTTCTATATCTTGGATCTATGAGTTTGTGTTGATGGATTATCTATTCTTGTCTTTTGATTGTTGTTTTGATGAGATCATGTTTGGATTTGGCCAATCTAGATGAGAGATTGAGCTCTTGACTCTTTCATGTCTTTGACTAGAGTTAGGATTTGAAGCTTGACACAATCAAAGTTCCTATGGACTTCTTAAGAATAGTAGGATAGTGTATAGCTTAAGTGTTTGATAAAATTCCTCTTAGAACTTTAGATGCTTGAAGGCACTCCTAAGTCAAAGAAGCCTTAGTACACAAAGGGTGGAAAATGACTAAGACAACACACTCTTGAATAGACAATATCCTAGCAATCCTAATCCATGACCTTAGACACTCACTACGCAATATTCATGAGCACTATCCAATCCCTACCCCTTTTACATATTCACAAAATCACTTTTATTTTACTACACTCTCTTGCACTCAAACCAACCAATGAACTACTCTCACTTACAAATCCACCTTTCACCACACTCGAATCCTATGCATGATCCAATCAAGTAAACTCCCTAACGTTCGACACACCTCCACGTCCCTCCTTCGAGATCGACACTCGGGAAGTCACAGATTTTCCGTTTTATCATAAATATCTTTTGACATCTCAACCCTACTCACAAACTACCACAACGTCATCATCCTCTTCCTTGATAAATTAATTCTTCCAAAAGAATTAATTCAAGGCTTGAACTCATGACCTTGTGTTCAAAGATGATTCCGGTGCTCGATCATTTGTCCACTTCTTCTATTTTTATTTAGTGGAAGCAAACGACATACAAGTATAAAATAATTTTATACTCTATTGTAACTTTCAAATCATCGTTGCTAATTTTGACTTAGGCTTTGACTTGGACATAAAATGTTGCTAGACTCAAAATAAAATTGGGGGTCTAAAATTACATATTTTGTTCATCAAAACAATTACACTATATTCCTTACAATAAGAAATAAGAAATAGGAAACAAGGGAATGAATTTTGTTTGTCTATGCTGCTTCATCGTGTGTCTCAAGTGGTGGTCGAATGATGCAATTGTGTTGGCTATTCCAGAGTGTGTCATCTTTGTCCTTTTCCACCTTTGTGTACTAGGGCTTCTTAGGCTTAGGAGTATCGTTTGGCAACCAAAAGCCCTAAGAGACATTTTATCAAACACCTAGGCTACACACTTTTCTACTATTCTCAATCATGGAATTTCATAGGATCTAAGATTGCAAAAAGGTTCAACTCAACCCAATCAATACCATGATAGAGTCAAGGTCTAAATCTCTCAATAGATTGGCCAAATCTATACAAGATCTAATCAAAACAACAATCAATAGACAAGAATATATTACCCAACATCAAAGAAATCAAATCCATAATAAGAAATCGGATCTTCACACTAGCAAGCATAGATTCACACAACTCAATCCCTATATAGAACTAGCCAAACATAATCATGAATTTAAGATCATAGACTAATTCAATCTAAGAATAAAATATGTAAAATAGAAATAAGATTCAAATAGAAATCACCTAGTAAATGAGATGTAATCTTCAATCCAAGCTTCATTTCTTCATTTACAAGGAGAAATGTAAAAACCTAATCTAACAATGGAATTTGGATCTCTAAAAATGTTCTCTAAAAACAAAGATAAGAAAAAGATCCTCCTCCCCTCTCTGCAAAATTCCATCAAGCCTCCTTAAATAGCCTCTCCCAAAATTTGCCCTAAAAGAATTTCTCCGCTTTGTCTCGTTCACGCGGCCTTCATGCGTGAATGGCCACGTGGACACGTACTGGAATTCATACATGTGGACTTCACGCGTGGATGCAACATCTTGGGCCCTCGGGTCTTCTGTCCTGCTCGGTTTTGCTCATCTCTCGTGCCTAATGGCTCCCGAGACCTGTGAAATGTCTCAAAATACACCAAGGGTAGCTTTGCGTGTGGTTTAATGAATTAAAGCACATAATATCGTCAGATAAGTCACATAAGGACACTGAATGCTATAAATTATCATTGTTTATATTAAAATATGTAGGTATCTTGGGAGCTTATCAAGGGCCATGACAGTCGCAATTGTCTAGACAAAATAACACCATCAGACAAATTAGACTCCCATAGTTAAAAGAGCAATGTAGTATCCTATTTTTGTAGTATTAAGAATACAATTTTAATACCAGATTGTTTGTTTATTAAACTGACTCATAATAGAATAATTTGATGGCTATAGTTTGTGGTTTGTAATTTTCTATGCACAGTGTTAATAGCAGATACAGATGTTCATGCGTGCACACAGGGTTTGTGTACATGTGCACACAGGTACTATAAGGGGCAACTAGTGTGCACGTGTGAACTACCGGATGTTGCAATTACTATTAGAGAACTGATCACTATATATTGGATTATGTTGGCAGAATTGAACGAGTTAGGAGTGTGACATATTTTATAGTGTTGGCGGAAATGCACGAGTTAGGTTTGTGATATATTTTACAATGTTGGCAGAAAGCTCTCCAATATAACTTCGTATGGTTACTAAGGTGTAGCTCAATGGGGGAAGCACACACCTACACTCATCACGCATACTGTACTAAGTCTTTGCAATAGAAAACGCATATTGCGTTCGGCACCCACTTGAATGAAAATGAGCACACAGGTACTGTAAAGGGCAACTAGTGTGCACGCATGAACTATCGGATGTTGCAATTACTATTAGTGTACACTAAGTCTTGGCTGTAAAAAACACATAGTACATTCGGCACACACTTGTATGAAGATGTGCACACGAGTTCATAGTGTATAAACCAGTGTGAAACACTCGTTACAGTTGGATGCTAATAACGAAAATCATAGTATAGTAGGAAGGAATAAGCTAAGTAAATTCAAAGTATTATTGGCTGTAAAACCAATGTATATACACGACTGTGGAACCAAGCAGTTTGACCATAAACATAAAGTGTAGATAAATAAAAACTAATAGAAATTTCCCACATCATGTGGACAAAACATAATCAAACCAAAAATGGAGAATAAATAGTCTAGACAACTGCATGTAAGATCTTTCAAAAATACTGCAACCTAAGTTTGTGCAGCATAACAGTGTCCCCTTAACAAGAGGGTAATCCCACTTTGAAACCCCTTGGCCTACATACTTCTCTATGTGACGCACCGCGAAACCTAGGATTTCTTACCTGAAATAAACATAACAGTAACACCCAACCATGCACCCAGCTAACCCACTTCCCTAACTCTAGTGGGCATATCCAACACAAAGCAAAAATATTATTAATAAAAAAAAAAACCCCAGTACGCTATAAGAGAAGTTTGCATAATATCATAGCCACCATCCACACAACCATTCCAAAACCCACCACGCACAAAACACGACCAACACTAAAAGGCAAAACAAACATTGTGCATTTCATACTAAAGTACAAACACTTACAGAATGCACACACTGTTACCCAACAATGCACACAACACATATAGCCTGAACAAAAAAAAAAAAGCCCACAACAACCCACTGCAAACTTGAAAAACAGACTGCACACATTGTTACCCAATAATGCACACAACCTTTCTAAAAGGCAAAAAAATGATGAAAAAAACATCACAAAACTACGAACACTAAAAAAAAAACATCAACAACCCTAACCCAACAACAAAAGTACAATACAGAAAAAATAAACAATCTAACAACAAAAACAAAAATTGTCAACAACTGTGAACAAAACCGAATAAAAAACAAAAAAAAAACAAAATTAAACAAAAATTGGACAACAAAAAGAAACCAAAATAAAATCATACCCAAACATCTAAACGCAATTTTATATAAAAACCAAAAAAAAAAACCCTAGGAATACAAATTGCAATTAAAATCCGGAAAGCCATCAATACCTCACCACAAAAGACGACTAGGAAGGCAACACACATGCATACCCACAAAAAGAAAATAAAAATACAAACACGAAACACAAGAACATGAAAAAAAAAACAAAAAAAAAAGGAACACGCCAAAAGGGGAAAAAATTACATGTACTAACACCCAGACCAGGTCGTCCCCGCCGCTTGCCTCTACTGTGGTCCACACTAACGACCATTGGCTTGTAGATGATGACGAGGGAGAATCAAGACCACATGATGTGAAGAATGAGCGGCGTTGCCATACCAAACTTCGAGAACCTGTACTGGAAAGAGAGAGAGAACTATAACGTGTGTGTGTGTGTGTGTGTGTGTGTGTGTGTGTGTGTGTGTGTGTATATATATATATATATATATATATATATATATATATATATATATATATATATATATATATATATATATATANTCCCACTTTGAAACCCCTTGGCCTACATACTTCTCTATGTGACGCACCGCGAAACCTAGGATTTCTTACCTGAAATAAACATAACAGTAACACCCAACCATGCACCCAGCTAACCCACTTCCCTAACTCTAGTGGGCATATCCAACACAAAGCAAAAATATTATTAATAAAAAAAAAAACCCCAGTACGCTATAAGAGAAGTTTGCATAATATCATAGCCACCATCCACACAACCATTCCAAAACCCACCACGCACAAAACACGACCAACACTAAAAGGCAAAACAAACATTGTGCATTTCATACTAAAGTACAAACACTTACAGAATGCACACACTGTTACCCAACAATGCACACAACACATATAGCCTGAACAAAAAAAAAAAAGCCCACAACAACCCACTGCAAACTTGAAAAACAGACTGCACACATTGTTACCCAATAATGCACACAACCTTTCTAAAAGGCAAAAAAATGATGAAAAAAACATCACAAAACTACGAACACTAAAAAAAAAACATCAACAACCCTAACCCAACAACAAAAGTACAATACAGAAAAAATAAACAATCTAACAACAAAAACAAAAATTGTCAACAACTGTGAACAAAACCGAATAAAAAACAAAAAAAAAACAAAATTAAACAAAAATTGGACAACAAAAAGAAACCAAAATAAAATCATACCCAAACATCTAAACGCAATTTTATATAAAAACCAAAAAAAAAAACCCTAGGAATACAAATTGCAATTAAAATCCGGAAAGCCATCAATACCTCACCACAAAAGACGACTAGGAAGGCAACACACATGCATACCCACAAAAAGAAAATAAAAATACAAACACGAAACACAAGAACATGAAAAAAAAAACAAAAAAAAAAGGAACACGCCAAAAGGGGAAAAAATTACATGTACTAACACCCAGACCAGGTCGTCCCCGCCGCTTGCCTCTACTGTGGTCCACACTAACGACCATTGGCTTGTAGATGATGACGAGGGAGAATCAAGACCACATGATGTGAAGAATGAGCGGCGTTGCCATACCAAACTTCGAGAACCTGTACTGGAAAGAGAGAGAGAACTATAACGTGTGTGTGTGTGTGTGTGTGTGTGTGTGTGTGTGTGTGTGTGTGTATATATATATATATATATATATATATATATATATATATATATATATATATATATATATATATATATATAAATTTTAGAAATTAAATGTTTGGAAAACAATACCTTTTGAAGATTGAAGGAGAATTTTAATCTAAATAAGATGCAAATGGTGGAAGTGATGAAAAGTGTATGATAGAGAGAAAGATAGCGTAAAAAAATTATTTTTGAGAACTCAAAAATAGCTTAATACCAGTTGGGACGGGGTGGGGTGGGGTGGGGGGGGAGTAATAGCTCTTCCCCTTGTTGGGGAATAGCTAATTCCCAAGAACATTGTTCCTGAAAATAAAAGTTCTTACCAAACAAATGAATAAGCTTATTACTAAGAATGCTATTACATTCCGACCAATTTCGCGAACCAAACGGGCCATTCGTGTTTTTCTTGCTAAAAAATGTATTGCCAACTACAATTTAGTGTGATGGCATCATCTGTTACCATTCCAAATGAGTGGTCACAAGATCAAATCCCATTGATAAGGATACTGATTCTTTGGGTTGAGAACGATTGAGAAAGTATATAACAAAAACACGTTTTATAAAGAGTCTCACACTCATACTAGCGACAAGAATCTTTTTGTATTAATTTAAATATATTCGTTGTAACTGGTAAGTTTGTAATTTGTATTAGGTTTAATTCTTAAAATTATAAGTTTGTAGTTTATAAAGTATAATTTTTAACTTTATAAGTGTATAAGTAATATACAGTTTAACAATTATACAAATATGTAATAAATTTAAAATTCTAAAAAGTATAAATTATAATTTATAGGGTGTAAAATATTTTTAAAATTATTAATTTAGAAATTTGAATAGATTAAAGTGGACCAGGCCAGACCAACATTTTTAAAATGTAGCTAATATGACATAGTCCACATTAAAAATGGTCTATGTGGGGTCTATGTGGGCTTGGTCTAGGTCGACACAACACAATCCACTTACCATCATTATTACGAATGTTAGTAAACAAGTTTTCTAAATATAAAAGAAATAATAAAAATTGAAAAATTAGAAAAAAAAAACAGAGAAACAAATTGAAATAAACAAGCCTTTAATTAAGTTTTTAAATGCATCTTATTAGTCAATAATAATACATTACTATTTATTTAACCACATTTGATAAATATGTTAAAAAAATTATTTTATATCTTTTCTTAATAAAATTTTAAAAATAGTTCATTTTTATTTTTTTTTTGTCTTACTTTCTTTTTTTATTATGTCTTAAAATAATGCTTAATTTTTAATTTAACCACTATTAAATTTTTTACTTCTGATAATTTATCTTTTATTTTTAATTAGGTCTTTTAGATGTACCCCTTCTTAAAAGCATAAGTTTGAAAAAAATATTAAAACTTTCTTTTTAGAAAAATCATGTTAAACAAAACTACCCCTTATAAAATTGAGAAAAATAAATAATTTAATAAAGGGAAAACGGGGAAATAGGCCCTTGAACTTCACATGAAATTGCAATTAAGCTATTGAACTTAAAATAAAAAAGAATAAAAAAAATAGTGCAATTTGTTGAATTAAAATGTTTGTCTTAATTGTTGGAAAAAAGGAATCCCAATTCAAGTCAGAAAGGAGATCACAAAGGTTAAAGATCAAATCCCAAACAAACTAGGAATAACACTAGTACTGTTGTTATTCTGATTAGTTGGCTATTTAAAGAACCTCTCAACTAATCCAGGATCACGAATTCCCTAGCTAATCTTGAGAGGCATAAGAGAGTTTGAGAGGATTCTAAATTCCCCTAGAAAGTAGTACATGTGTTTAGGTTACAATAGATTAGATAGGAGAAGATCAATCTATTGTGTAACTTCTGGTCCCAAAACTATGTACTTTGAATATTAAGCTTTTAGTGGATTTAGGCAAATTCTCAAGACTGAGAAGTGCCTCGCAGACTAGGGTTTTTCCCAAACTGCGTTATCAGTCTCTTGTGTTACAACTGTTGTTTTAACATCTCTGTGTGCTGCGCATTACATTTTTCACAGACTGAGAAATATCTCGCAGACTAGGGTTTTTCCCAAACTGCGTTATCAGTCTCTTGTGCTACAACTGTTGTTTTAACATCTCTGTGTGCTGCGCATTACATTTTTCGATTGGTATCAAAGCCAAACTGCTTAAGTTATTAGCAGGATCCTAATGGAGTTTCCCAGGGAAGGACTATCAAACAACAGACCACCAGCCCTAAGTGGTACAAACTACTCTTATTGGAAAGCTAGAATGAAAATATACATATTAGCCCAAGGAGAAAGAGTGTGAAGGGCTGTTGAAAACGAATGTAAACATCCCCTTGATGACAATAACAAAGCAAAAGATCGTGCTGATTGGAGCGAAGAAGAACTCAAAGAGTTCGACTATAACTCAAAAGCTATGAATGCCATCTACGGAGTCGTGAGTGAAGAAACGTTCAAACTAATCGCTGCCACAAATATAGCAAAAACAGCGTGGGATATATTGTGTGATCATCATGAAGGAAACTCAACAGTCAAACAATCAAAACTGCAAATGGTCCAAACCCAGTTTGAAAATCTAAAGATGGAGGAAGAAGAAGATATCACATAATTTAATGGAAAAATACTAGAAATTGCTGGGGAGGCCTATAACTTAGGAGAACCCATTCCCGAAAACAGGTTAGTAAAAAAGGTATTGCGATCACTACCGGAGAGATTTATGATGAAAGTAACAGCTATTCAAGAAAGCAAAGATCTCAATACCTGCAAGCTAAGTGATCTAATGGGAAACCTTAAAACATATGAGCTTGAGATGTTGCAAAACAAAAAGCCTAATGGCAAAGGAATAGCCCTTCAATCAAAACAAGAAACCAACTCAGATGAAGATACTGAAAACATGGAAGAATCCATTGCATTGCTGACAAAAAACTTCAACAGAGTTCTCAAGAAGTTTAACAAATTCAGAAACAAAAACAAGAGTTTCTCAAATAATCAAGGGAATCCATCATATGCACAAAACCAATCCATTAATACCAAGAAGAAAGGAAATTCAAGCCTAGATGGAATACAATGCTATGAATGCAAAGGATAGGGACATATTCAGTCAGAATGTCCAAATTACCTAAGGAGGAAGAACAAAACATATGTAACAACCTTGAGCGATGACTCGGATAGTGAAGAAGAAAACAACACAAATTTTGTGGCCTTTCTCACAAATCATGAAGGCAATGATGAATCAGAGGAGGACAAGCAAAATCTATTAAACTCCTATACACAGCTGCACGCCAAGTGGGAAGAAATCATTAAAGTAAACTTAAATCTCATGCAAGAAAATCACTTCCTTAAAAGTGAAAAGGAAAAGGAAATACTTCTTCACAAAGAAACTCAAGAAAAGTTAATGAAATCACTAAAAGAGGAAGAGAAGTTACTACAGGAAATAAGAAGATTGACTGAAAGAACAGTACAACCAGACTCAACGACAAGGAAAGATTCTACAGTCGAAAACAGAGAAGTGTTACAACATCACTTTCAACACCGTAGAAGAATCAGATGTTACTACTGCCACAGATTAGGACACATCAAGGCACACTGCTATAAAAGACAAAATGATCTCCATAACAGAGTTTGGGTAAAGCAAGATCAAAAACCAGCCCAAAGAGTTTGGATCAAAAAAAAAAATCAAACACCAATCACAGCCTATACTTCAAAAATCAGCAAAGAGACAAGTGTTTGGTATTTTGACAGTGGATGTTCAAGACACATGACCGGAAATCCAAACAATCTTGAGGACATCCATTACAAAAGTGAGGGACATGTAACCTTTGGAGATGGAGAAAGGGGGCAAATCATTGCCAGCGGAACACTAAGTGTCCATGGTCTACCCAGATTACCAAAAGTCTTCTTGGTACAAGGGTTAAAAGCAAACCTTATCAGTATAAGTCAACTATGTGAAGATGAACTGAGGGTAGAATTCTTAAAAGAAAACTACAAGGTGTACAACCAAGGACATGAATGTGTCATGATGGGAAAAAGATCCTCGGATAAATGCTACACATGGGATAGCCATTCAACCTGCAATCAAGTCTCCATCAATCAGACACTACTATGGCATCAGCGTATGGGGCATATAAATTTTCATGATATTAAAAAGGGACGAAGAAAGGGAGCATACCGAGGTGTTCCAAAATTGGACATTGATGAAAACAAAAAATGTGATGCATGTCTTGAAAACAAAATGACAAGAAGTAGCCACAAAAGAACACCAGGAATCCATACTTCAAGAATTATGGAACTTCTTCACATGGACCTCTTTGTACCTACTCAAACAGAAAGCATTGGAGGAAAACGGTATGTTTATGTAACTGTTGATGATTTCTCACGATATACATGGGTAAACTTCCTTAGAGAAAAATCAGAAACATTTAACACCTTCAAAATCCTCATCAACAAAATCCAAAATGAAAAGGATCAAAAGATGGGAAAAAGCATCCGTTTAAGAAGTGATCATGGAAGAGAATTTGAAAACTCACAGTTCAGAACATATTGTGAAGAGAATGGAATTCATCACGAATTCTCAGCTCCCAAATCACAAAAGAGTATCACCAAAGTTTTGGGCAGAAGCTTTAAATACCGCATGTTACTTGATAAATCGAGTATACATACGAAAAGAAACAAACATAACACCCTACCAAATTTGGAAAGGCAGGACACCAAATCTAAAACACACATGTGTTTGGTAGCAACTGCTACATACTAAGAGACAGAGAATCCCTAGGAAAATTCGACATCAAAAGTGACCAAGGGATTTTCCTAGGATACTCATCAAACAGTCGGGCCTTTCGTGTGTTTAACCTCAAGACAAACAGTGTGATGGAATCCATAAATGTAACCATCAGTGATGAAAATTCAGAAGAAAACACTGATAATGAGGAAAACTCAGAAATTGTTGAAACAGCTGTTCCACCATCCATGAACAACACTGTAGAAAAAATAGAAACAGAGACTGAATCAGAAAATGAGAATAAAGAAACTAAAGAACAATCTCTCATACCAAAGTCAAAAACTCAAAAAAATCACCCCCTAGAAAATATCATTGGAGATCTAGAAGATGGAATAAGGACTAGAGGGAAAAGAGAGAGACTACTTCAAGATGTCTGAAGGAGATCTTTGCTACACATCAAAAATCGAACCAAAAAACACCAATGAAGCATTGTTACATGAGTTTTGGATAGAGGCCATGCAGGAAGAATTACAACAATTTGAAAGAAATGAGGTTTGGGAATTAGTCACTAAACCACAAGATGTCAATATCATCGGAACAAAATGGATCTACAAAAACAAAACAGATAAACAAGGAAACATAATAAGGAACAAAGCTAGACTAGTAGCTCAAGGCTATACACAAGTGGAAGGAACAGACTTTGAAGAAACTTTTGCACCAGTAGCCAGAATTGAGTTCATACGACTTCTAATAACCGTAGCATGCATCCTAAAAATAAAACTCTATCAAATGGATATGAAAACTGCATTTCTCAACGGATATCTAAAAGAAGAAGTCTATGTAGCTCAACCAGGAGGATTTGAAGATCCTCATCATCTTGAACATGTCTACAAACTCAAAAAGGCACTATATGGTTTGAAGCAAGCCCCACGAGCTTGGTATGAGCGATTAACCCAATTCTTGCTGAATAAAGGCTACCAAAGAGGAAGTGTAGACAAAACACTGTTTGTAGAAAATCATAAGGAAGATATTATGATTGCACAGATCTATGTTGACGACATAGTTTTTGGGTCAACACAAAATTGCTACAAGGACCAATTCATTACAGACATGGAAAGAGAATTTGAGATGAGCATGGTTGGTGAACTCAATTTCTTTCTGGGGCTACAGGTTAAACAATCAGAAAATGGAATCTTTGTCTCACAAAGTAAATATGCAAGAAATCTCGTCAAAAAATTCGGGCTAAATGAAAGCAAAGTTGTTAGAACACCTGTTCCAACAACCGAAAGAATCTCTAAGGATCCAGAAGGAAAGAAGGTGGAACATACTCTCTATCGAAGCATGATAGGAGGCCTACTCTACTTAACAGCTAGCAGACCAGATTTAAGTTTCGGAGTAGGAATATGTGCTAGATATCAAGCAAATCCCATGGAGACACATCTGAAAGCTGTAAAAAAGATCATCAAATATGTAAAAGGCACCATTGACCTAGGTCTATGGTACTCTTTTGATACAAACCATCACCTATCTGCTTATTGCGAAGCGGACTGGGCAGGAAACATGGATGATAGAAAAAGCACATCAGGAGGGTGCTTTCTACTGGGAACAAACCTGGTGTCTTGGCTGAGTAAGAAACAAATCTCAATATCACTATCAACAGCAGAGGCTGAATATATTGCTGCTGGAAGTTGTTGTACACAACTATTGTGGATGAAACAGATGCTAGAAGAATATGGGATAAAATAGACAACAATGACAATATACTGTGACAACAAAAGTGCAATAGACATTTCCAAAAATCCTGTTCAACATTCACGTACTAAACACATTGACATCAGACACCACTTCATAAGAGAACTAATTGAAGATGAAGTTGTATCCCTCACACACATTAGCACCAACAAACAGCTGGCGGATATCTTCACAAAAGCACTAGATGGAAACAGATTCTCAAAGTTAAGATCTGAAATTGGCTTATGGCAAATATAATCTGTTTATCAAAAAAAAAAAACGAGACTTCACGAACAAAAGAAGAAGCTTTTATTCCAGACATGTCCACATCCTCTTGACCGGCCCACCTACGGCCCAAAAACCTCTCCAAGCCCACAAAATAAAAAACCCTTAGTAGCTTCTTCTCCAAAACACAAGCTCCCTCAACGACTCCATCTTCTTCCCCACTCTACCACTCCACCCACGACATCACCATACCACTACCTCCCATCCACAAAATCAACATCTCTCAACATGGTAAAAACCCACAACCAAATAAACTCAAGAACCTCAGGAAAAATACAAGAGACACCAACCACAGACATGAAAAGGTCAAAGAAAGCTAAACCTCAAGTACCTTAGAGGGGAACTTCGCAAACCAAAGGGGTCGGCAGCTCCTCTGTTCCAAAGTACACCGGCGACCCAGCCACCATCATTATGAACCCAGTGCCTGTGTCTCAAGTGCCGTTCCAAGAAATACAAGACAACAGAGCATCACTCGCCACAAATCTTGCATCTCCAGGTAACCCGATTCAACCCTCAGTCGAATATGGAGAAATAGCTAACCCTATGCCAATGGCGGCTGATTTAGGGGAAAATATGATTGTTAATCCAAGTGATGAACTTTATCGATCTCCATTGGCCCTCAATCGGGCGTGCCAACTACTAGATGAAGAATCGAAAGAAGAACGGGTAAATGCCCAAAAAGGGATTTTCACACCCAAACCTAGGGTTCCCAATTCGTCCCCCTCGGACGCCTTTGAGAAGGACCTATACGCTTTCTCGGAAGATGAGAGAGAAATAGAGCCTCAAAATGAGGAAGTTGAGATAAATTTCCAACCTAGTATGTTAAGTACAGAACACCTCATGACTCATAATGTTGAAACCCCTGTTCCAACACTATCATCAGACAAAACACAAAGAAAAAGGAAGAGAGTGGATCCATTTGAAGAGGCAGATCCGCGGGCTAAAATGCCTAAAGATTTCCCAATTTCAGCCAGACCTCCTAGAAGAAAACCTAACATACCACCTCCAAGAAAACCAAAGACAAATAAGAAAAAGTAAAAAGAAACAGAAGAGGAGACCAGCTGGAATAGTGAGAAAGAAGCAAGTGAAACTAAAGAGATGTCAGAAAATGTGGGGTCAAGAACACGTGCAAGTAAAGAGATGTCAGAAAATGTGGGGTCAAGAACACGTGCAAGAAAAGAGATGTCAGAAAATGTGGGGTCAAGAACACGTGCAAGAAATCAGACAAAACACAAAGAAAAAGGAAGAGAGTGGATCCATTTGAAGAGGCAGATCCGCGGGCTAAAATGCCTGAAGATTTCCCAATTTCAGCCAGACCTCCTAGAAGAAAACCTAACATACCACCTCCAAGAAAACCAAAGACAAATAAAGAAAAAGCAAAAAGAAACAGAAGAGGAGACCAGCTGGAATAGTGAGAAAGAAGCAAGTGAAACTAAAGAGATGTCAGAAAATGTGGGGTCAAGAACACGTGCAAGTAAAGAGATGTCAGAAAATGTGGGGTCAAGAACACGTGCAAGAAAAGAGATGTCAGAAAATGTGGGGTCAAGAACACGTGCAAGAAAATCACTAAGAAAACATACTACCAAAGAAAAAGGAAAAAATGTAGCAGAAGAAGACAGTGGTACACAAGTCAACACATCAAACATGCCAAAACCCTACAGTAAAAAGTTTCTGACCAAACAGAATGCCACAAAATGGGAAAAATTCTCAACCAAAAAGATCATCAGTAAGAAACTTCTTGTGCTTGATAAAATGAAGGACAGTGAGCAGATCTCAGAAATCCTCATTCACAGTCAAATGCTCGGAAGAGTGACAAACATTGAACCATATGAAGAAAGTGACATTCATGAATTCTACAACAATCTGGGAGCAGGAACATCAACCCCAAGTGATCCAATGTATGGAAAGGTCTACCTAAGAGGTACACCCTCCCTAATTAATAACTACATGGGCACCTCAAATATAGAAAACACTCCAAGCATCACTAGTGAACAAGTTGCCCAAGAACTGACAGCTGGTAATGTAAGCTTTGAGAAGAACAAAATCAAAGCAGCCTCACTGACAAGCAAGTATGCCATACTCCAGAAGATTGCTCTAGTCAACTCGATGCCATCACTCCATGAGAACACTGTTAAATGGACTCTAGCAGAACTACTATACAAGATTGGTAAAGGAATCACGGTCAACTTTGGAGAGATTGTGCACAACCAGATCATGAATTTGGTAGGAAATGGAACACCTAGAGCTTCTCTAATCTTCCCCAACCTGATTTACACACTGCTGGTCCAACAAACAATCAAGCAACAGAAACCCATAATTCCAGTCAAAGCACTCTCCATAACAGTCAAACTAAGGAAGGGAACACATCAAAACGACTTGACAACAACCACTCCAAAGGAAGATCCAATAGATAAAACCATTCTCCTAAAATACTTCTAGAAAAGCCTAAAAGAAATAGAGAAAGAAGATAAAAGGATCACAAGGAGACATCTAGAACTCAAAGAAGAAAAAACAGAGGTACTACAGTGGCTGCAAGCACTAAAGAAAGACACAGAAGAAAAGAATGGTCAAGAAGAAAGTCAAGAAGAAGAGACTCAAGGAGAAAATGTTGAAACCTCTATTTCAACATCTTCAGAAAATTTTTGAGCAAAAAGGGGGAGAAAAATTGTACTCTGGCTCTGGTTGGGTGTTGGGTGTTGTATTTTGGCTGGTGGTTGGCTCTGGCTGGTTGTTTTTGCTTCTGGCTGGTTGTTTTTTATTTATTTTTGTTGTCCTTTTGCTGATGATAGTTACTGCATTTCTTTTGCTGGTCTGCTGTCCCGAAAAGAACAGTATGCAGTACTGGTCGTTTTTTTATAGCTATGTTAGTTACAGCATTTCTTTTGCTAATGTACTGTCCCGAAAAGAACAGTATGCTGTTGCTAGTTACTGCATTATTTTGATATGGTGGAATCAAGAATGTTGTGATGCCAACACTGATGTGTAGAATGCTGATGAGCCTACTATGTAAATGAAGTCAATGAAGTTCCTTATTGTTATTGCTATAATCAGATCTTCTGTCCTTCCAAGACCACTATGACATGAAGTCACAAAGACTCAAACAGAAGATTCATGACTCAACAAGACCAAAGAAGGAAATACATGAGAATCAACTAAGGGGGAGAAATCAAGGTTTTTGCCAAAAATTTGACAAAGGGGGGAATGTTAAATTAAAATGTTTGTCTTAATTGTTGGCAAAAAGGAATCCCAATTCAAGTTAGAAAGGAGATCACAAAGGTTAAAGATCAAATCCCAAACAAACTAGGAATAACACTAGTACTGTTGTTATTCTGATTAGTTGGCTATTTAAAGAACCTCTCAACTAATCTAGGATCACGAATTCCGTAGCTAATCTTGAGAGGCATAATAGAGTTTGAGAGGATTCTAAATTCCCCTAGAAAGTAGTACATGTGTTTAGGTTACAATAGATTAGATAGGAGAAGATCAATCTATTGTGTAACTTCTGGTCCCAAAACTATGTACTTTGAATATTAAGCTTTTAGTGGATTTAGGCAAATTTTCAACACTGAGAAGTCCTCGCATACTAGGGTTTTTCCCAAACTGCGTTATCAGCCTCTTGTGCTACAACTATTGTTTTAACATCTTTGTGTGCTGCGCATTACATTTTTCACAATTAAACACTCGAACTTAACATTTTGGTACATCTAAACCCAATAGCCGGTTATCCACTTGTAATAACCAGTCATTAGGGTTCCGAAGAAAATTTCAATGAACGGCATTCTCCGGTTGCCATTGAAAAAAAGGCAACCAATCGATCGTCTTCTCCTCCATTGGAGAAGCAACCGTTAGGTCACCGACGATCGGTGATTGATTTTCTTTTTTAATGGCGGCGGCGAATGGTGATCAACGGCAGTTAATGATGGTAATGGCGACAATTTTACAGTAATCTATTAGTTATCAGTAATTAATTGGACTTATTTGACTAATTTTGAGAAGTTCGAGTATTTAATTACACTTTTGTATAAAGTTCAATGGCTATTTGACCCTTTTCGCTTTTTAAAATAATACTTCTACTAAATATATAATATATAATCTAATAAGAGTCCATAAAAGTAGGCCTATAACGAGAACTATTGTCCAATTGTTTGTTGAAATGAATGACTCATATTATTTTGGTTTTATTATTTTTTTTTATTTTTCTACATTACCCTCTATTATATCATTTACTTTCCCTAAATACCCGTGCATTTCATTAGTGTAAACTTTAGTAACGGAGTATTCCGTTAGCTATTTATTATTTTTAACTTGTTCATTGACTTTCATAAGGAAGGTCTTAGGTTCGAACCCTATCCTAATTAGAGTCGGTATAATTATTAAACATATATTATGAATATGTTAGAATGTATTAAAAAATATAATACAATATAAAATTTAACACGAACTTTGATCAATTAATTAGATAGACTATATGCATAGCATTCAAAGATTACACATAAGGAACTTTTAAAATCATTTTCTTGCATATTTTTTTTAACAAATCTAGATTAAGTTTTTTTTTCGTTTAATTAATCTCGCTTTGATTATTTAGAACAAGACTCAATATTTTAATTATGCTTATATATATATATATATATATATATAATGATACCCAACCCTCATAATCTCGCTCTTGACATGACACTTTTCATTTGATGGTGAGTTCTACTACATGTACTCCCTCACTTTTACTCCATGATGTGGCAACTAAAGATATGATATTTTCATCATGTGGGTCCCAGTAAAAGTGTCTACATCAAGGATTTGTGAGAGGGAGTAAAAGTTGGAGTAAGAAGTGAAAATCCATGTAGTATTTTCCTTTGATGATTTAGTCTTTAATACTCATTTTGTCCCATTTTATGTGTCTAGTTTGTTTAACGAGACTTGAGTGAAGTTATTTTTAATTCAACATTTCATAATATTAAGTTTATTATTAGTGTATAAGATTTATATATTTAGAAACTACATTAAAAGTACTAGAGAGTCAATTAGCAAGCAGATACTAAAGAAGCAGTCGAGCAAAAGAGAAAGTAAGTTGGCGGTGCTTCCAAGCGACCTTGACCAGATGACTATAAGAATACCCGTGCAGAAGGAGTCGATTTGGGGTGAATAAACTCTAGACGAGTGCATGATAGACTGGGGCAAAGTGATTATCGGTTACCTGTCCAGCCCGTCCAAGAAGTATGAGAACAGTTGCCTCCTCCACCACCCTTTCGTCCTGGAGATAATCCACAAGTGCTAGATGAGCGTGCCCCATACTGTCGATATCATCGGAACAACTCACACTCCACGGAAGACTGTGCGGTATTAAAAGCCAAACTCGAAAAGTTAATCTAGTGTGGGCAACCAACCAACTAGTGGCGACATTCCGTTCTACCGTGGCGGCGAGATAATGCTCACCGGCTGACTGAAAAGATGGTGGATAAAGGTAAGAAACCCTTAGTAAAAGGAGAAAGCAGTAAAAGCTAGAAAGGCAAGCCCGTATTAACATGATCATAGGAGGCCCTGAGGGGGGAGATACGTTGGGTGCTCAAAAAGCGTGGGCTAGGCAATTATACATTGGGGCAATCGCTACTTAGGAATCTAATCAGAAGAAGCCGTGCCGAGAGCCCATCACGTTCACTAATGAGGACTTGCCGTAGGGACCAACCCCGCACTGTGATGCCTTGGGGACCTGAGGATATGTCAAGAGTCGACAAAGCTATCATTACGCAGTTACGCACAGACTGACAGTGGACCCGAGATTAAAACCCGTAGCCCAAAAGTGGCGTTACTTGTCGAATGACCGACGAGACTTTGTGAAAAGGGAGGTTGACATGTTGCTATCATCTGGACATATACGGGAGGTCAAGTACCCAGGCTGATTGGCCAACGTAGTATTGGTACCTAAACCACCGGCCCGGCGGATGTATATTGACTACACGGACCTAAATAAAGCCTGCCCTAAGGACCATTTTCCCGTTACCACTAATCACCCAGCTGGTAGACGAAAGGACTGGTTGTGCACTGTTGAGCTTCATGGATGCCTTTCGTGGATACCATCAAATCTTTATGCACGCGAAAGATGAAAAAAAAAAACTGCCTTTATTACGTTGGATGGAGTCTACTGTTACTGAGTAATGTCCTTCGGGTTGAAGAATTCAGGAGCTACTTATACCCGCATGGTGGCTAGACTGTTCAAGAGCCTGATTGGCAAGTCTATGGCCGCCTATGTGGATGACATGTTGGTCAAAAGTAAGGAAAAATATGAGTATGTGAAAGATCTGACCGACTACTTCAGCATAATGAGAAGATATAACTTGAGGCTGAACGCGAAGAAATGCGTCTTTGCAGTTAGAGGAGGGAAGTTCTTGGGATATATGGTCACTAGGCGTGGGATTGAGCCTAATCTAGAGAAGGTCAAAGCAATCTTGGACATGCAGCCCTTAGTCAGTTCTTGTCTAAGTCGGCCGATTGTTCCCTACCATTCTTCGAGGCTATGAGGAAATGAGAGGGATTTCAATGGGCGGAAGAGTTCCAGACTGCGTTTGAGGATTTAAAGAATTAATTGTTGCCCCTCCCTTGCTGTCTAAGCCCAAGGAGGGGGAAACATTGTTCTTATACTTGGCCGCCTCTCAGAAAGTAGCGCATCAATTTTAGTGCGCAAGGAGAATAAAATGCTACACCCAGTCTACTATGTGGGGCGAATGCTCAAATGTGCAGAAATAATGTACACGCCACTAGAAAAAGTAGTCTTCGCTTTGATCGTGACTGTCCGAAAGTTGGTGCCCTACTCCCAAGCATATCATGTCAGAGTTTTGATTGACTGGCCCATAGCTAGCATCTTGCGAAGCCCGTACTCATCCGGTCGATTAATTAAGTGGGCGATCAAGCTCACTCAATACGGGCTTGAATACCTCTCTAGACCCTCAGTTAAGGCCCAAGCATTGGCAGATTTCATAGTGGAATGCTCAGCGCAAGCGGAGGAGCCTCATGCCGACAAGGAACCTAACGAAGTGGATTGGTGGGAAATTCAAACAGATGGTGCTGCTAGTACACGTCATTGCATAGCTAAAATCATGAGATACAAGGAAAAATGCGAACTACCCAATGATAAGGCTGAGGCCGACCGAATACGGATGAGAGTTTCGCTTTACGAAATAGTGGATGGTTGGCTATACAAGTGGTCGTTTGGTGGTTCCTTGCTCCGCTGTTTGCTCCCCAATGAAGCTAAAATGGTGATGGAGGAAGCTCATAGGGGAATTTGCGTGGCTCACCAAGGCGCCAACACGCTTGCTCGTAAGTTGGTCATCCAAGGATACTATTGGCCGACTATGGTGAAGGATTGCATAGAAGAGGTCAAGAAATGCCCGACCTCTCAAGATTTTGTGGAAAAGGATACCTGACCAGCCTCCTTTTATACGCTAGTCACGACTGCCATCCTCTTCGTTAAGTGGGGAGTGGATCTACTCGGACCGTTGCCACAAGCGCCCAGCCGACATAAATTCTGCATTGTCGCGATAGACTACTTCACCAAATGGGCAGTAGCTGAGTCGTTAGGCACCATCACTGAGTACCAATGCCGCCGATTTATTTTGAGGAATATTATCTGCCGATTTGGACTACCAGAACAGTTGGTCACTGACAATGGCCGGCAGTTTGATGATCGATCGTTTGCAGCCTTCTGTGTACAACATGGTATTTGGCACATTAAGGTTTTTGTTGCTTATCATCAGTCGAATGGGTAGATCAAAAATTTGAATCATACCTTACTGGATGGATTGAGGAAAAGGTTGGAAGAGTTGGGTGGTACTTGGGTCGAGCAATAGAAAAAGGTACTTTGGACCTACCGAGCAACTCCACGCAAAGACACCGTTTGCTTTAGACTTTGGCATCAAGGCAAAGGTCCCGACTGCAGTCCAGGTGCCCAGTCGACGAATCATGTTGTATAACGACGAGGGCAACGAAGAAAGCTTGCAGATTGAAAAGAACTTTTTGGAGGAAAGGCGGGATGTCGCGTACGTTGGAATGGTCGAGTACCAGTAAGCAGTCAAAAGATATCAAGATAAGCAGGCCAAAGTGAAGCACCTTCAAGTGGGTGACTTAGTCCTGAGGGATCGGGAGGCCAGTCGACTCACTAAGAGGGGGAAGTTAGCCATAAAATGGGAAGGGCCTTATAAGATCTCAGAAATAGTCTTCCCGAGCACATACCGGTTGGAAATCATGGAGGGTGGTCAGGTGGAAAGAACTTGGAACGCTTACCACTTGAAGAAGTTCTATCATTAGTGTTATTTATCGTTTACTTATTCGATATAGGCACTTAGTTGCCATAATTAATCAGTGTATTATTTAGTTCGAGTAATAAAACTTCTTCGTTAGTTGCAAAAATATTCGTGTGCAATCCAAGACGATTACTGGCCTTTTCAGGTTAAGGAGAAAGGGGGTTTGGTGTTTCAATCAAGAGCTGAGTCGCGCTTCCTTGCGAAGTCGGTCGACAACTAGCCTTTTTAGGCCTTAGAAGAAAGAGATGGTGTTGGAGTTATTGTCAGGAGTTGACCAGTCGCCCTTCATCGCGAAGCGGGTCGATTACTAGCCTTTTTAGGTCAAGGAGAAAGGGGGTTTGGTGTTTCAGTCAGGAGCTGACCAGTCATGCTTCCTTGCGAAGTGAAGCGACAACTGGCCTTTTCAGGCCTTAAAAGAAGAGGATGGTGTTGGAATTATTGTCAGGAGTTGACCAGTCGTGCTTCATTGAGAAGGCGGCCGACGCTGGCCTTTTCAGACCTTAAAGGGAAAAGCGGAATGAGAAGAAAAGACAAAGATTAGTTTATTCATATCATACAAAGCATAAGGTTACATCAAATCACACCCTTCATCCCTTCTTAGGAGGATGAGGCACGCACTTGCAAGGTCTGACTGGATCCACAACTTCCGGAAAAGAGGGATAAGTGTCAGGCAGTGTGACAAAAAGGTAAGTTTTTTCCAAAAGTACAAAATGTAGGGAAAATGTTGGACTGAAAGGTAAGTTTTTTCTAGTAAACTTCTCGGCTGAGCCGAAAAGTAAAATCTCATCTATGATCAAAAGGTAAGTTTACTTCTCAGTCACACGATCGATGGCGCACTTCTAGGTCAGAGAGGTGCTTCTGGCACTTCTCGAAATTGAGAAGTACGCTTCACTTCTTAGTTGGAAAACCTAACAAATCAAATGCAAAAATAATTAGCATAAAACAGACAATCCTAAATCTAAAGCCTCATCCTTTACCACAATTAAAAGTTCTTGCCATTTTGAAATTATTTGTATTTTATATATGAATATTAATAAAATTAAATTTGAAAGCAAAACGTTTTTACCAAGGTATGTAACTAAAAATGTTGTTTTCAACGATAAAAATAATATTTAATATGATACATAGTGATTGATTGTCTATTAAACTTTTATTATGATTTTACATACACGCACGCACACACACACACACACACACACACACAAAGATAAAAATAAAAAGTATACAAGTATTTATGAAATTTACAAAACTTATTGTAAAACTTGATAGGGATAGAGGAAAAGTTTCTATGTTTAGACAGAGGGAAAAATTTTGTAGAGAAAGTTAAATTTTGAGGTTGGATTATGCGATTTTAACTATTTATATTTGTAAGGAAAAATGTATAGTTCTAATTTGATAGAGTCTAAAAAATGAAAATAAACAAAAATGAAATAAATAAAAGAGTTTTTCCTAAAATGGTCTATCGACTATTCCCAAAATGATCCCTCAACTATTTCTCAGTGTATATTAGGCATAAAATAGGTAAACGGACGAAAATACCCTCCATTTCAACACTGATAAGACGAGACCCCTGTATCAGCCCTAAAATTCTGCTGCGCGGAAATTGTCTATCTTGCCCTTATTTTGTTCCCCCTATATAAGGCTCATTATTTCAGACCTTTGAGGGAGGAGGAGGCACACCACAATCTTTAGATCTAGTTTTCTCTTCTTAATTTCTTCCCCTTTGGGGAGGAAAACATATACTCCTCCTTAGATTAGAGTAGATTAGGATGAAGATGATGATGTAGATTTAAAGCTTCCTTTAGGTAACATTCTTCTTTTAATATAAAGTTTGAATCTTTACTTTCTTGCTTTGTTTATATTGCTTCTATTAATGTTTATTATGTTAGAGTAGATTAGTTTGGGTGTGTGTGCCCTTGTTGATCTATGGATTGATGCTTATAATTTATCTTATGATCTTGTGTGTTGTGGGAGTATGATTGATGTTTTGTATGGATGATGTTGCTTAATCTTTGCTATTGTTTCCGGCCGGGATAGTTAGTGAACCGAGTGGAAGTGAGAGAGTGCGCGATAGCGGCCTCTCACGAGCCCAACTCATCTACATCTCCGCTCTTAGTCCGAAAGGACGAGATCCGAGAGGAGTGGTAGGCTAGGTGTTCGATAAAATGCCTCAACCGAATGAGGATTGAGAGTTTGAGTGTGACGCCACTCAATACTAAGACCTTGACTCCCTAGATCAATCCCGAAACCCAATTCCAAGCTACCTACGATAATCAATCCTTTGGCTTGACTTTGGCATGCACCCCCTTCCTTTTACCTTTTGCATTTTCTATCTTATTTTACCTTTCTCCTTTTTACCAAACCAACCATGAACAAAACCTTCACCTTTGATTCTTGTAACTCTTACCCTTCAACTTCCTAAATGTCACACGTATTCGGTTCCCATTCGCTATCCTTGAGAGACACGACACTCGGGGAGTCTTGACTCTTCGTTTTACCACTTCACCTTCACCCTCACCGCAATACACAACATCATTATTAATGTTTACGTAATATTTTGAAATATGTTAATACAATTCATATTCGTACTACAATTGTAAATTAAAATGTGGTATTAAAATATATTTTTTTTACTATCCTATTCGTAATACAATTCTTGATTAAAATTACTTATCTTAATAATACAATACATATAATTCCCTGCAATGCAATCTATATCTATACTATTAATAAAAACAAAATCCTCCGTTTTAATTCACGCCCAAAACACTCCTATACTATTAATAAAAGCAAAATCCTTCATTTTAATTCCCGCCCAAAAAACTCCTATACTATTAAGGTTTATGTAATATTGTTAAATATGTTAATACAATTCTTATTCGTACTGCACTTGTAAATTAAAATGTGGTAATAGAATTCGTAATAAAATATATTGCTTTTTACTCTCCTATTCGTAATACAGTTCTAGATTTAAAATTATTAATCATAATAATACAGTACTTATAAATCCCTACAATGCAATATATATCTATCTATACTATTAATAAAAACAATATCCTCAACTTTAACTTCCAGCCCAAAACACTCATATACTATTAAAGTTTGCGTAATATTGTAAAATATAGTAATACAATTCTTATTCGTAATACAATTGTACATTAAAATATGGTAATACAACTCCTAATAAAATATATTATTTCCTACGTTCCTATTCGTAATACAATTTTAGATTAAAATTACTAATCATAATAATACAGTACATATATTTTACAGCAATGAAATCTATACTATTAATAAAAACAATATCCTCAACTTTAACTTCCCGCCCAAAACATATACTATTAAGGTTTGCGTAATATTGTAAAATATGGTAATACAATTCCTATTCGTAATACAATTATATATTAAAATATGGTAATACAACTCCTAATAAAATATATTTTTCCCTACGTTCATATTCATAATACAATTCTAGATTAAAATTACTAATCGTAATAATACAATACATATATTTTCCTGCAATGCAATCTATACTATTAATAAAAAGAATATCCTCAACTTTAACTTCCCACCCAAAACACTCCTATACTATTCAGGTTTGCGTAATATTGTAAAATATGGTAATACAATTCCTATTCAATATGGTAATACAATTACTCCCGCCCAAAACACTCTTATACTATTAAGGTTTGGGTAAAAAAACAAGCACAATGGTTGATGTTACAAAAATTTCGCATAACTCAACCCGATTTTCTGAACGACATTCATGCATGCAGGTGTTGGCGCACACGAGTCAAGCCTTTTCAATCTCATTTTGGGATTTGATTTGCACCCCTTGCACGCGAGAGAGAGCCTCTATACTATACAATTCAATAAGCCTTAAAATAACTCTTGTATAAGTAGTTGTGCAAACCCACTTCCCAAACCAATTTGGGACTAAAGCTACTTGAAAGTTTTTTCTTTCCATTTTTTAAAACTCAAATGGGCCAACTTTGAGAACCAATTTCTCATTCACACATTATCTGTTTTGAGCGTACAGTATATCAATCTTTTCGTCTAACTACGAAGAACTCGAATCCACTTTGACCCAACCCAAATTGAAAGTGGACCCACATGTATTTGTACCACAATATAGCTACTAAAATGTCATTTTATGCTATTTTTTCAACAATTATTTGCCCAGAGAATATCAACGCTCTACGGTCAACCAACAATCACTCAACTGATTATCCTATTACTCCTAGGTAAATTTTTCTCTAATATAGTTATACTTACTGAATATCAAAATATAAGTGTACCTCAAGATCTTGCAATTATTAACCGACAAGTAATTAAATTAATGATATATAATGCAATGCAAATTATCTACATATTGCATTTATACACTTATTTTAGAACACTTAATTTTTGTGATATTTGTTGCATGCAAGGAAGACTCATACTATAGTTTATTTGTCGATTCTTATATGTTATAAATCATAATATCATAAGAAACAGATACTTTGATGAAATATGAAGCATGAGTAGTCTGCCAATTAACGGTTATGGACATCGCATTTCAACAGTTTGGATGGGCATCATTCGAAAAAGTCATACACTCCATTTGGTAATCTGGAGTGAAGTTTGGATTAACAGTTTAGATATATGATTCATACATTCTGATATATTTTTGTTTATTGCCTGATGCCATTATGATGATTTGAATTTTGAGAGCATAGAAACAAGCTCGAAACATGCTTATATGCTTGAATGATCTTACCTCAAAGTTACTACCCACTATCACACAATGCCTTATGTTGTAAGTTAGACTCAAGGTTACTAACTTCTCACAATAGTTAGAGACTTGCTTTATATATATATATATATATATATATATATGAAATATTGACAAAAAAATTAGGCTTTAGATGTGAGTTTTACTTATATATACCTGGGAATCTGAAACATTTTGAAATTTAGTGATTGGTAAAATCAATATGTTTTACAGTTTGACTATCAAAACTAATTTTATGAAAAAAATCACAGAATGTATACATGTAGATTATAAAATTAAAATTTCAGTGTCAATATTGTTATGACTCAATTCTTTGATCACATTAAAAGTGATTTTTTAAAATTTCAAGCTCAAGATTTAACACGTTTGATGAGTCGCAGCTGGAAGGTCAGTGATCCGTTTGCCGACTTTAGATGTCGTTGATCAAATTAATCAGTACATGTGCGACATGAATATTGCGAAAGGACGAACATATTTAAGTTGTAACTCTTTGTGTAAAGTAGAACCAGATGGTGAAAATCTATTAGAAGTACACACTCCTAAATTCTTAAATAGTTTGAGATTGTATGATTTTCTTAATCATTCATTGACATTAATTAAAGGTCGGTGCACCTGTTATATTATTGGGCAAGATAGACCATTCTCTTGGTCTTTATAACGGTACGCGACTCATCATCACAAGATTGGCAGATCACATTGTTGAAACAAGAATAGTTAATGGACACATGAAGGAACCAAAGTTTTTATCCCTCGAATGTCTCTCACTCTTTCTGATACAAGATTGTCCTTCAAGTTCAAGCATAAATAATTTCCATTGGTGCTTGCATATGCCATGATGATGAGTATAATTGTGAGTGTAAAAAGAGGGTGAAATGTCGTTCTGCTGAGGATTGGGGCTATGGCACGTATTGTGTGAATTATTAAATTCTAGTCACTAAAGTGTTGGAATTCACTAGAATCCAAGCAAACTAAGATTAAAGAATGTAAATAAAATAAAAGATGCAAATTAAATGAGGAATAAACTATATGATAAAAGAATGGGTCAAATTAGGGGTATTGCAATCTTGATGTTCTAACAATCTCAAAATTAGGGAAAAACAATTAACCAAGGGATTTATTGGCAATGCACTCAAGAATTCAGTTCAGTTACTTTCGTAATCAATAAACTAGAATTAGGCTAGGATTGCCCCACTTTCGTGATGTATCAATCTTAACCTTAAAACACAAAAACATTATAAGCCCCCAAATTACCCATATTCTCATAGTAGGAAAAATTGGGTTGAAATTGGTTAGGCTGAGTCTTTCACCCAACTTTCGTTGTGATGAAATCCTCTCCAAAGCAAATCAATAAAAGTTGCGCATCAATTATCAATAAGAGGAATTTTTAATCCAATTCAAATATAAAAACCCTAGATCAATAAATTATCCCTTTATGCAATAATTATAAACCTAGCATCAAAAATAGCAATAGAACCCTAATCCAAACCCAAAAGCTAACTACTCATGCATCATAAAAGTAAACAAAGCAAAATATAATAAATCATCATAAAT
Organism: Ipomoea triloba; assembly: GCF_003576645.1. Lineage (NCBI taxonomy): Eukaryota > Viridiplantae > Streptophyta > Magnoliopsida > Solanales > Convolvulaceae > Ipomoea > Ipomoea triloba. The sequence goes on from NC_044928.1 coordinate 11,855,966, forward strand.
ATTGCAAGAAATATAAAGAGAAGAGAAAACTTTACTAATAATGAAGAACAATTCCAACTTCAATCCGTGATTCCAAGCTTGAGATTAAATAATCTAATATATAACTAATCTAAACTATGCTAGGGAAATATAAAGAGAATGGGAAAAGTAAACTAAAACTAACTAGGGTTGGGAACTCCTTAAATTGTAGAGAATATGTAGAATATATAGGAGATAGATGGGCCTTGGGCCCATGAGACAACTTCCAATTCTTTTCCAATTCTTATTCGTGTTTCCTTTCCTTGTAATTTCCTTTTCTTCCAAAACTTGTCCAAAATGTTCCAAAATTCTTCATTTGCTGCTCCTTGTGGATAATTCAACCCTTGTAACAATATAACACACAAACAATTCTCAATTTCACTGGGATAAAGAAAATAAACATCAAAACAACTAAAATAAGGGGTGAATTATTGTACAAAATAGTAGATATCACATGACTATCTACACAAGCCAGGGCCGAACACTAACTCACGTTGGGTTATTGCTGAAAAAAACCAGTTTTTAATCATGGTCAATTGTACATGACTTTCTCCCGAGTCACCCATCCTGATAGCCTGAAAGTGTTAATTAGTTCTAGACAAGGATGGACAAGATTGTGTTGCTACTACCGATGTTGTCTACAAAGAGATTTTCAATAATGTGTAAATACAACCAGTGATATTATGTTTTTTTTTTCAAAATAAAAAAATTGCTATATATCTACACAAAAACATATCTTCCATACATATGAGTTATAATAGCAATTAATTCTTATAACTAAGTTACCAAAGAACGCGCATATTTGCCCAATTTATAAAAATCCTAAAAAAATGATATATAAAATCTCTAAAATTCCAGCACCACATGCGTACATCTACACATTAGCTATTAATTAAGCAATTATTAACTGGAATTCAAACATGGATAACATCAAAAAACATAATCGATCCAAAACATATATTCAATTGTACTATATAATATTTGATGTTATAATTTATATAATTATATATTCGATCCAAATATTCTTAATATATTATAACAAATCCATTCCGTGCATCGCACGAGTGAAAATACAAGTACTATTAATAAAAACTAAATTCTCCATTGTAATTCCCGACCAAAACACTCCTATGCTATTAAGGTTTACGTAATATTTTGAAATATGTTAATACAATTCGTATTCGTACTGCAATTGTAAATTAAAATGTGGTAATAAAATATATTGTTTTATACTCTCCTATTCGTAATACAGTTCTAGATTAAAATTACTTATCTTAATAATACAGTACATGTAATTCCCTACAATGCAATCTACACTATTAATAAAAACAAAACCCTCTGTTTTAATTCACGCCCAAAACACTCCTATACTATTAAGGTTTACGTAATATTGTTAAATATGGTATTACAATTTCTATTCATACTGCAATTGTAAATTAAAATGTGGTAATAGAATTCGTAATAAAATATATTTTCTTTTTTACTCTCCTATTTGTAATACAATTCTAGATTAAAATTAATAATCATAATAATAATGTATATATACTTCATTGCAACACAATCAATACTATATTAATAAAAACTAAATCCTCAATTTTAATTATCGTCCAAAGCACTCCTATACTACTAAGGTTTACATAATATTGTATAATGTGGTAATACAATTCCTATTCGTACTACAATTGTAAATTAAAATGTGGTAATAGAATTCGTAATAAAATATATTTTCTTTTTTACTCTCCTATTTGTAATACAATTCTAGATTAAAATTACTAATCGTAATAATACTGTATATATACTTCATTGCAACATAATCTATACTATATTAATAAAAACTAAATCCTCATTTTAATTATCGTCCAAAGCACTCCTATACTACTAAGGTTTACATAATCTATACTATATATAAAAGTAATATCCTCCTCCAAAATTTTTCCGCCCAATTATAGGGGCATTTTAGTAATTATAGAGCAATATTCATCTTCTCCATCTATGGATGCTCCTGTAATTTGGGAAAACAAATGAAGACTATTGCGAGAAAGATCTCTCCATGGTATACAGATTGTAGTGTCTGCAAACGTATATTAAATAATTTTTTAGTTAATGAATATAAGCAAATCTTTCAAAATATCAATATTTGCAATAATTAAAATATTTTAATTACTATACTAATTAAGGAATTAAGTAATATAAGGAAATAATTCTAATTAAGTTAATAATCAAAAATAACAAATTAAGTAATTGAAAGTAATTATAAAGTATTTAAATGGTAATAAAATTATCTTTATAATTAAAAGAATATTTTTTTCGTTAATAAATATAAGCAAAATTTTCAAAATATTAATATTTGCAATAAATAAAATATTTTCAAAATAATCATTATAATGATAATTAATATACTATATAAAATATTTAATAAAGAGTATTTAAATGGTAATAAAAGTGCCTTATAATCAAAAAAATCATATACAATGGAAACGTAACTATGTTTAGAATCTTTATTCCTTATTCCTGATTTACTTTCTGATGATTAACCTTTAGAGCAATCTTCATCTTCTCCATTTACCGATGCTCCTGTAATTTGGGAAAACAAATGAAGGTGCCTGCAAGCGTATATTAAATCATTTTTTTAGTTAATGAATATAAGCAAATGTTTCAAAATATCAATATTTGTAATAATTAAAATATTTTAATTATTATACTAATTAAGGAATTAATTATAATTAAGCTAATAATGAAATTAAGGAATTAAGTAATATAAGGAAATAATTCTAATTAAGTTAATAATGGAAAATAAGAAATTAAGGAATTGAAAGTAATTATAGAGTATTTAAATGGTAATAAAATTATCTTTATAATTAAAAAAATTATTTTTTTAGTTAATGAATATAAGCAAATTTTTAAAAATATTAATATTTGCAATAAATAAAATATTTTCAAAATAATCATTATAATGATAATTAATACTATGTAAAATATTTAATAAAGAGTATTTAAATGGTAATAAAAGTGCCTTATAATTAAAAAAAAAACATTTTGTTTTGTTAATGAATATACAGAAAAGGTAAAAATCATTGTAAAGAAAAAAAATATCAAATACATTTTAAAATTTAGTGTACTATAATATTATTATTAGATAGTGATTTCTTTCCTTAATTTTATTATTATACTAATTAAGGAATTAATTAAAATTAAGCTAATAATAGAATTAATGAATTAATTAAAATATGGAAATAATAGAATTAATGAATTAATAAAAATAAGGAAATAATTGTAATTAAATTAATAATCAAGAATAAGAAATTAAGGAATTGAAAGTAATTACAAAGTATTTAAATGGTAATAAAATTATCTTTATAATGAAAAACTCATTTTTTTAGTTAATGAATATACGCAAATCTTTCACAATATTAATATTTATAATAAATAAAATATTTTCAAAATTATCGTTATAAAGATAATTAATAATTAATAGTATAAAAAATATTTAATACAGAGAATTTAAATGGTAATAATATTGTCTTTACAATCAAAAAATCATTTTTTTAGTTAATGAATATACGAAAAAACTAAAAATCATTGTAAAGGAAAACTATTAAATAGATTTTAAAACATAGTGTACTATAATATTATTATTAGGTAGTCATTTCCTCCCTTTTATTATATACTAATTAAGAAATTAGGGAATTAATTATAATTAAGCTAATAATGGAATTAAGTAATTAAGTAAAATAAGGAAATATTTTTAATTAAGCTAATAGTGGAGAACAAGAAATTAAGGAATTGAAAGTAATTACAGAGTACTGGTAATAAAATTATCTTTATAATCAAAAATCATATTAATGATTTTTAAAATTATTTTCCCTTTTCTCATATTTATTTTAAATAATAATATAATTTCATAACTCATATTACATATTGATTTTTCTAAAATAAATGCGATAAAATGATTCATATATTATTGATATCTTTGCATTGATCTTATAATTAAATAAATGTACACTTTCAAATATTATAATTATTTATAATTTACCTTTAATTTTATTATTTAAATATATAATAAAAAATTAATTCGTGCATCGCACGAGTAATTTACTAGTATTGTATAATGTGGTAATACAATTTCTATTCGTGCTACAATTGTAAATTAAAATGTGGTAATAGAATTCGTAATAAAATATATTTTCTTTTTTACTCTCCTATTCGTAATACAATTTTATATTAAAATTACTAATCTGACTTATTAATATAAACAAAATCCCAAACATTAGCACTGTGGATATTGAACAAATTAAGATTTTGGTATAAATGCTATGTTTTTCTTTAGGCCACTATTCACATAAACTGAGTCATGACATTCATTGTTGGACTCTTTAATCAAATTTAAACTACTCATTTAATTAACTATTACTGTACTAATAATTAACTATGAGCTTTCATTTTTTTAATGAGCACTCCAGTTTTGAATTTTTCAGTTTGAGAAACTAGACTAGGATTTTTCAAATTGAGAAATACATATATGGATTCAATTATTTGATAACTCGTGCATGTGTTCTCCAATTGGAGAAAAACGACATAGAAATTAATTGGGTATATACGCATTCGTGTTACGGAGACTGGACCAAATTCGGACTTGGGTTTCTCAAATTGAGAAATGTAAATCTTAAGTTATTTGAGGGAGATTACAAATTCAGAAAGATTAGGGTTTCTCATATGGAGACATCAATTCGAGAGTAGGAGAACCAAAATGACCAAATGAAACATGAAACCAAATGAAATTTTTTTACAAATCTCTCTCTCTCTCTCTCTCTCTCTCTCTCTCTCTCTATATATATATATATATATATATATATATATATATATATATATATATATATATATATATATATATATATATAAACCGCCCCAAAACGACATTGTTTTAGAGATATCTAATTTTGGGCAGCAATGTTTTATATTTTTTCCTAGGAAATTATAGAAAGTGTTGTTTTGGGTTATGTTCATCTTGAATACAATATGTAATTAAAATTTATTAAGTAATAAATATCTAATTAACATATAAAATGAAATGTTTATCACTGAATGAATTCTTCGTTATTTATTTATATTACGAGTCATTTCTTGACAATTGATTTAACTCAGACATTTTATTTTTAAGAAAACGAGTCATTGTGTAATCAGAATAATATACAAGAATCGTTGCTCCAACCAAATAGGTTGTTCGATAATGCTTAGCCATTGTTAGAACAAGCTATTGGTGCACCAACATTTAGTTCAACTAATCTCAGTTTAATTGCAAGTGAATTTGTTATCTCAATCATGTACCTAACTATTTTATGTAAATAAAATACAATTTATAATTTTCCTTCCTCGAGCATAAATAATTGTAGTGGCGGATGATGAAGCATTGTACGGTGAATTTATGGTTTGCTATCCAAGAACACCTATTAATATGCCTAGGAATGGTAATACAACTCAAATTTAAATTATTTATAATAACCTTTACATTTTAGTATATACATTTTTTTATTTGTTGTTTTAAATTATTGATTTACTCCAATTAATGTGTTAATTATTATGTACTTATTTGATTTTATTATTTCTCAAAAATATTGCAGTGGTTAGCAAACCAAATAATATATATGCACTTAATATATACGATTTAATATTACAAATAGGAGATGCATTCATAGTTGTGCATTTAAAGTACGAATCATTCTATGAGAATTCTCTAAATACTTATCCTTTTATGTTTTTTAAGAAAATGAGTCGGTATTGCAAATAACTGTTGGTTCTTCAACATTTAATCCATTTCATTCGAAATTTAATGGTGAGCAAAAATGTAGTCATAAATTTTCCTTCCATCCTCAATGCAATTATAACAAATCTATCCCGTGCATCGCACGGGTGGAAATACTAGTAATAATAATAAACAACAACAACAACAACAACAAAAATAATAATGAAGTAAATCTAAGTCCCTTGGTGCCTACTCCATCGTTTAATTCCTATTCTCACTGTGTCTTTCTTAAATTTTTTATTTGATTTCGTTATAGCTTGTTCTCTACTTTGCGCTTTTGTTGTTTGTTGCAATTGTTCTTTACCTCGCAATTAGTACTTAGTAGTATGTTTGGACTTTGAATTGCAATTTTGTTATATAATGTTTAGATTTTGCATATGGATAATGTGATAGTATGTTCGGAAAATTAGGAAAGGCTAAAATTTGGGGACTTAAACCGAATCGAATTAAATCCGAATTGAAACGGAACCGTTTCAAACCGAACCGAATTCTAATGTTAAACCGAATAGATTAACTTTTTTAAAACTGAACCGAAGCTTGAAACGTCTGCCCCTAATTGACATTATCATCTTCACCTTCCTCATCTGCCACATGTCATTGTTTGCTACGGCTTGCGAAGAAGGACAAAGAGGGCCTCCTTTGGATTTTGGGATTTTTACTTCCTTCAACCTTAACATAAAATAACTGATTCAGTATTCTCGGACTGAAAGAACAAAAATACCCCTTTGTCAAACGGAGATTTAAAGTAAAAGCTAACAAAAGATTATTTTAGGTAACGTTTTCATAGTTAAGGGACTAAATAGAACAACAAATTAATTAGGAGACTTTTACAAGTAAATTGCAATAGTGTATGGACCCAACTGATATAATCTCCATTTTTTTTTTTTGAAAAACGGTATAATCTCCATTAATAAATAAACAAAACCAATATTGTAATTGGTTAACCAAACTTTTGGGAATTGGAATCAATAACATTGATGAGAAAATATATTAAATTATTGCTCCATTGTACATAAGGGTGGCAGTGTAAGAGAGAAGCATAGTTTTTATACAAGGCCACTGGCAAGTGGCAACACTTCCTTGGTCGAGTTAGTGGCCATGTTTAATTATATATTGGAGGAACATATTTTTTGTTTTTTAACAGCAGTAAACCCACAGTGAATAACGGTAAAGTAGTTGTATTGTGGAAGTTAAATTAGGTAGCTAAGATGATGAGGTGACAGCAAATTCTCCACTTATGTACAAGAATATATATATCCTGATAGCTATATCATATATCAACATAGATGAATATATACATACACTAAAATACATGCAGAAAGATGTGACCCTGCCAGGGCCAGTTATATTAATAGTTGAGTTCAACTCTGATCTGCGCAGCTTCATCATGAAGAAGAGCCGAGGGCGAGGAGGCAATATAATGAATATGCAGATGAGAGCATTATATTATATTGTGAATGGAGGTAGATGAGGCTGGCGCAAGTGTCAATTAGCCTGGCAGTTTGAATCCGAATTCTCGACTGTGTTGAAGTACAAGGAGGATAGTCTGCCATCGAATTTCGACACAAGTTGGTGTACAGACAGTCCACAGTAACGCTTCCTCAGACGTGCAAGGCAGATGTCGATGATTTTCTTGAACATGCTGTCTGATTGTATGAGGGGCTGCTCCACGAACTCCACTAAAGGCATCCACTGAAATATATAATATCATATCATTCATTCATATCTCTCTCGTCTAATGTATTGTCAATCAAACAAGAAAGCAAATAGTTTCTTTTGCAGTATGTAGTTCTTGATTCAGCACACCCGGTTAAATTACTACTAAGAATGAATTCGTACCTTTGCTGCTTGAATTTCCAGATCATCTACCATGATCTGTTTCGATACGGGTCTTAACATACAGACAAAGAACAAATCAGACTTCTGAAATGCCACATTATGAGCATGCCTGCAGGAATACAAACACGCATCTTAGCAACACAACAGAACAGAACAGATGGTCTAGTTGTTCATATAATATATATTTGTATAAGCATTTTCCTGCCAACTGAGATGGGTAAAACGTATTAATTAACAGCCTAGTATAGATTCACCAATCCAGATATATATAATTCAAGGTTGTGAAAAAAGTGGATCGGACTTATATTTACCTGAAGGCTATAACTTCGACAAATTCAGTGTCAATCTGGAAAACGGAAAATGCAGAACCATGATGATGATTTTCTCAGACTGCTTTTGTGAATTGAAATTTCTTTAAAAGTAAGTAACTATCTAGGTGAGATGATATAAGACGTGATTTCTTACTCCTGTTTCCTCCTTTATTTCTCTCACAACTCCAGTATAGATCTCCTCTGACTGATTATCCAACAATACATATATAAAAGCCAAATAAGATCTTTTGTTTCCATGTTCCAATGTCCTCTTCACAGAGAAGAGGCTTCAGATTAAAAAAAAAAAAAAAAATCGAATTCAAGGAAATAAACCATACCTCAAGAATGAAACCAGTTGGTATTTTCCAAAGACCAAAAAGCTCTGGAGCGCAATGTTTTTCTTGAACAACAAGCACCTGAATGGGCGGGCCATTGGCTGTATTAGTCCACTTCTATGGATCGGAAGGGATTCTAACACTAGGAAAATTTCATCTCTTATAACTAAGCAAGTATTGCTAGGACAATTCCTCGCATTTCAACATCAGATCAATCAAGTTAAAGAGGCTTTAGAAACTTCAGAGGAAATAGAAATTTACTGAAAATGAATCGTTATGTGGGACTTCTTGACTAAAGAAACCATGTAATATATCAAGAATTGAAGCAAAACGCTTTTAAAACAGTCACTGAGGAAAGCTACATAAATACTGTGGAGAAAGATCCTCGTCCTTATCATCAATCACTTAAGAGTTATTCTTTCAAAAGTTCACATACCTCGTTCTTGTCATTGATCACAAAACCCCCTACTCCAACTTGGTGAGAAGCATTAGAAGGAAGCATGCTAGGCCCTTGAGGTATCCAGTAAGTCATCATCACATACCCTTTTTCTGCATGATGGTATTCAAACCCTTCCTGAAAAGAAATAAATTTCAAAAACATCAAACAACATCGACAGATCAGACAGAAAAAGCTAATAAACCATCTTGAAACACAATGGTCGTCTGTTTAGCTTTCTGATTTTCCAAATTTGATTGAAAATCCAAAGAATAGATGTAGACATGTAGTAGATCTATACCTTCACAGCCACAGGGACCAAGTCCGATTTTTCTATTGGAAGCTTAAGCCAAACACCCTGCTTTCCCTATATTTTAATTACATAAATTAATTAGCACTGCTCAGAATAAACAACTTCCATCTACTACTTGCTAGGCAAAACAAACGAAAGAGAGAAAATGCTTGTGCAGCCAAAAGATGTGAGAACATAACAGTGGGGGATAAAGGTACTAATTCTAAAGATACAAGTAATTCGGGTTAAAAGAAGACATAATTACTAAAAATACCTTTAGTTTCCAGTGCGAGAGAGATGCACGAAGCATAGAGGTAAATGTATTTGGGTTGGAAGGTAGCTTTCCTGGATTAACAACTACTCCACCATACTCATCATCAGAGGCATCAAGGACTCTAGTTTCCCTAAGGTACAAACTCGAACCGTTTCTTCCATTGATATGATAAGGAAAAGCTTCAACTAAGAATTTTTCCTCCGCAACTGCACTAATTGCATCATGGGAAGTCTTTGAATAAGAAGCCTTCAAATAAATGCCTGGAAAAGAAACAATAATGTCAGGAAAAACAATACAAGTTTTAGATTTGGAATACTTGGATTAACTATAGCCTCCACAAAAATATGCACAAAAATGAGAAAACCTAATGCATAATCGCACTGCCATTCGGAACTTCCTCAAGTGTAATTACTATCATATTATAAGAACCATGGTTGCTAATGTTCTTGTAAATCAAGTAGAGATCGAGATATTTCAAAAAAAAAAAAAAAAAAAAAAAAAAAAAA